>NC_016091.4:40252109-40331782 GCF_000004515.6 Glycine max
GAACTATACAAAACACATAACTCCTCAATTGTTCTCAAAATAATTTTAACTCGCCACACCTCAAAGTGATTCAACTTGTCGGGTTCCTACAGTGGATTCCATCACAATACTCGTTGTGTATTAACTCGTTGCTCTTAAAGGGTCTTACAGTCGTGTGATTTTACAGTTCATTGCTCACAACTCAATGCACACAACTTCTCAATACACATGTAATCTCACAATTTAACACATACTCAACTTGTCACTTACACACAGTTCATCAAACTTTCATAATCTCAAGACATCATGTTATCACGCCTCATGCATCATACACATATCACACAATAATAATATTAATATGTTATGTTCATATGACTAATCATCTCGTCAAAACAAGCATTTAAAATCATATATGTGCCATTGGAGTTTGAACTATGCAATACACATAAATTCTTAATTGTTTTCAAAATCATTTTAACTTGTCATTCAACTCGTTGGGTTCCTATAGTAGATCCCATCACAATACTCGTCGCCCTTAAAGGGTCTTATAGTTGTGTGATTATACACTTCATAGCTCACAACTCAATGCGTACAAAAGTTCAATACACATATATCTTACAATTCAACACATACTCAATTTATCACATACACCCAATATCAATCACAATCTTATAATCCCAACGCAACATGTTATTACACCTCATGAATCATATAAACATCACACAGTATTAATACTTACAAGGCCCAAAACATGTATGCATTAAGTCGAACTATATTATTTTCAATTAAAAAGAGTTAATAAATAATTCAACTAAAAATGCATTGAAAGTATTTATCATCGAATCTTAATATATAAATTTCCTTCAATTTAATTTTATTATTTGAACAATTAATTCCTAATTTATTTTAACAATTCATATACATATATATGTGTTATAATCATCAACACGTAATAAGCTTATGAGACCAAAACATGACAGAGAATGTTTCCAACAATCTTACAATATAATATTATCCAAAACACAAATGAATTATATAGAAATACTTCTCACAACATGGGGAGTAAAATCCCTCACACAATTTCACATAATCATATTAAAATCATAGGTTCAAAAACACAAAAACACAAAGAGCATTCAATTTTATCAACCAGTTCGCATTAGGGCATCAATTAACCCATCAAACATAACAATCTCATGATTATAATCATAAAGGCATAATTACAATACAATAAACATCCTAAAATAAACCTCAAATTTGATCCTCTAAGGATCGTTACACATGTTTATTCTAACCCCAATTGCGATAAACTCAACCCTTACCTCTAAGCGGGCTCACGTGTGTAGTCCAGCAACGATAGCGGCGTCTCTAATGATTTCCTAAGATTCCTAAAGTTTTTCCTCTAGTTGCTCTGTTAGGGTTTCCAAGTATTAGAGAGAAGAGATTGGAACATCGATTTTATTGTCTCTGTGCAAGGGTCATATCTCCCTCTACATATGTTATTTTGCAAATCCCAACGGTGGGAATGTGCACAATTGAGTGTCAAAAGGGTGTCCAAATTTTAGAACGATCCAACGGTTAATGAGTCTAGGATCATAGTTTTACTGTAATAGGTTTAGGTGTATGCGGGAAAGGAGGGGATTTTGAAAGAGGAAGAAGGGAAAACGAACTTGGGAGAAAGAGAGAGTGTAAAAATATATCTTAAATGTAAAAATTGACCTAATATGTCTCTATTTATAGCTAGGGTACTATGAGTCTATTATTTAGTCTAATTATTTTTTTTATAAAAATAAACTATATTTTACTCTTTTATTAAATAAATAACCAATTAAAATATTCTTTTATTTTCTAAAACATCATTTTACTCTATTTATTTTTTAATACTATGAAACTCTTATTTTAATTAACAAAAATCATTTTCTCTCATTTATTTAATTTTTAAATAAAATTATTTTAATTTATTTTTAAAAAACTGGATGTTACAATATACATTCATAATTTATAAATCAAATAATATGTGAAGGAAAATTAAAATGGAAGGTAAAATAATTTTAGTATTTGCATTACTCTAAAAAAATAATAATAGAAATGAGTGTAATCTATATATTTTTCTCGTCGTATTCAAAGTGGAGTTTATTGTAGCTTGTAAAGTAAGGATTGGAGTCCCTATCCCAAAAGCCATGACGAATTTGAATGCTTTTGTTATTTCTACTGTGTGTTTGTTGAATTTATCGGTTCCAAGGTTTTAAATTGCATTGCAGTTTTGTTGCTTCTATTGTGCATGTTGATTATTTTTGCAAGATATGCATAAGTGTAGAAAAAGAAATTAAATCAGAAAAACTATCTAAAACAACATGAGTTTCGTTGGAAGGGGCTCAAGCCCCCTCCCTTCGTGTTTACGTGATTGCTTAATTAGAGACAATTATGATATAATAGCGTGATAATAAGGATTGTATAATTATATGAAATTCTTACTTTTTGACAATCATATCAGTTAAATTGATTTGATATACATTTATTAATTAACTAGTGCTCATAACCAGAATTGTATCCATGTATCTGTTAGTAAAAATAAAAAATATTATCCTTGTACATATTAGTACACAATGCATCTTATACTCTAGTCATTGTGCCTACTTTCTTCTAATATTGTTGTGCATACTTTCTGCTAGTACTTCAGTTTAAGATACACTTGTTCTTATATTGGTGAGGTTGCTAGAATGCTTGTGTTGGCAGTGTATATCAATATATTTTCTATAATATATATGCATAAAATTAAAATTTTTAAAATAAAATATAACCCAAGACAGAAAAGTAGTGAGAAAAGTAAAGAAGAGAATACAAGAGTTTAGAGAGAATGAGAATTGTGTATATTTTTTTCCAATAGAAGTAGTCTATTTATAGGTATTAAAGATAATTGAGAAAGTTACAAAAGATAAATATAAACAAAGAAATATTATAAAAGATAATGAAAGATATGGACAACAACAAATAAATTATTTATAACACTTCCCCTTGGATGTCCATTATCTAAGAATGTGTCTCGTTAAAATCTTACTAGGAAAAACCATGTGGGATAAAAAACTAATGATGGAAAAAGAGTACATCATTCTTCAATATGTTATCACTTGTCTCATTAAAAACCTTGCTAGGAAAACCCAATGGGACACAACCATGACGAAGGGAAAAAGAGTGCAGAACGTATTTGTTGAACAAGTGGTTTCAATAACTTAAGAGGGGAGGTGAATTAAGTTTCAAAATTTCCCACTAACAAACTTTTAACCCCCTTCTAAATAATAGGCTCAAAATGAAGAACCAACAACAATCAATTTAATAATATTCTTTAAACATGCAAGACAAAGTTGATTGGAATAACATAAATGAGATAAAGGAAGAAAGAAATGCAAATTCGATTTATACTGGTTCGGCTACTTCCCGTGCCTATGTCCAGTCCTCAAGCAACCCACTTGATATTTTTACTAACTTTGTAAAAATCTTTTTTACAACTTCTGAACACCCGAGGGGTCCCTTTCACTTGTGTTCAGGAAACTCACAATTCAAGAGACAACCAGTTTCTTGATTACAAATGACTTTCTGAGATGAACAAAAAAATTTCTCTGCTTTAGAGTGGATGATACAAATTGAAGTTCCTAGAGGAATTTTTCTCTTTTAGAGATGATAATACAATTTGAAGTTCCATGATGAACTCTCAATAGATTTACAAGTGTTTGCTCAAGAGTTGTTGAGAGAGTATTTGACAATACAGTTCTCTTAGAATATCTCTCTCTAGCTTTTCAAAGTCAAACACACATATATATAGGTCCTTTGTGCCTTTTCAAAATGGTTTGAAGAGTTGTATCTTTTCAAAAAACTTTTTCTGAAATTCTTCACTGGTAATCGATTACAAGTTTTTGGTAATCGATTACACAGTTATATTTTGAAGGGTCATGACTTTTCAAATTGAATTTCAAGAGTTCCATTGCTGGTAATCGATTATAGCTTTTAAATTCAAATTTCAAAACCTTTCTAAAAGCTGATTTTTCAAAATTGTCTTCTGGTAATCGATTACACTGCCTGGTAATCGATTACCAGAGCCTTGGATGTCTTGGAAACACTTGTTTTGAGGCAAAGGCTTGATCTTGAATTAATCTTGTAGCAATGCTTGTTTGTTGAAACAACCTTGTATTAATCTTGAAGTAATGCTTAACCTTTGAATGTTTATTGAAGTAATCTTAAACACAACCTTGTTTGATTATTCTTTAGCATCATCAAAATCATGTATTTATATATTCACATTCTCCCTGTTTTTGATGATGACAATTATTATTAAGTGAATTCTTTTCGACATCATCAAAACTTACATGATTCGCATTCTCCCCCTTTTTGATGATGACAATCATTATCAAGCAAATTCTTGTTGACATCATCAAAACCTGCATAATTCATATTCTCCTCCTTTTTGATGATGACAATCATCTGTAGGTTAGGAGTAAAAAAAATAAAAGAATATCTATCTGTATAGTTTACTCCCCCTTGATTTTGCAATGATTGCTTATATGAGACAGTTGAAGATTTCAAATTTCATATATATATATATATATATATATATATATATATATATATATATATATATATATATAATTGTCTCAATAAAAATAGATAATTCTTCTTACTATCTTATCTTTTATCTATCTCTCCCCATTTGTCAACATCAAAAACAAATCACGAGTAGAGAGGAGAAAAGCATTCGGCAATTTATAATGAATTAAAGGAGTAGAGAATGCCATACCGTTCAAGTATCATTTCATGGCTTAAAAGAAAATGTTACCGCTTGTTGGAATATATGAGAATCAAATGATATCAAAAAGCCTTAAAACTAACTATTTTGCACCCACAAGAATACAAATTCAGTATAAATAATCAAAATATATAATAATAAAAACAATCATCAAAAGTAATCAATAATTAACATAACTCTCAAACACAATCATCAAAGACAATCAAAACTCACTCAAAAACAATCATCAAAGACAATCAAAACTCAATCAAAACAATCATCAAAGACAATAAAAAACAATCATCAAAAAGCAATAATCAAAGACAATCAACATAACTATCTATCATAATCATCAAGGACAATCAAAACTCAAGCAGAAAACAAGCATCAAAACTCAATCAAAAGTTAACAATCATAGGCAAAAATAATCAAAAATAGACAAACATTAAAATCCTTTTGTTGGATAAATGGCCTTTATCACATAATTGATGAATACTTAATAAACTATGCTTAAGACCATTAATAAGTAAAGCATTTTCTATGGAAGTAGAGGAATTCGTACCTATTTTTCCAATTCCAACAATTTTACCTTTGTTTGTTGTCTCCATAGATCACATATTCGCTATCTTTGGGAGAAATATGAATAAACTTTCATGCATCTCCCGCCATGTGTTTGGAGCAACCGCTATCAATGTGTCAACTCTTCTCCGCTTTCATAGTCTTTCGCCATGAGACCCAAATTTATGATTTCATTTTCTGAATTACTTGAAGAATCCATGTCATTATCTTCCCAAGCGATGCATGCTTTCTTTTCTTTGAAATTTCTCTTGTCGGATATTTTCATTCTTCTTTTAAGGACAGGACAATTTAATCTTAAGTGCCCAAGTTGATCGCATTCATAGTATTTTGGGGCTAAGGAGGAATCTTCTCCTTTCTTCTTTGGATTGATATTTGATCTCCTTTGATTTCCTTTGTTTCACAGAAATTTGTTGAATCTCTTCACAAAAAATTTGAAATCATCATCTTCTTCTATTTCATTCAAGTCTTCTTTGTCACTTTCTTCTTGAATAGAAGATGATAAGGCTCTAAGTGTTATTCCTTTCCTCTTTTTATCATTCTCTTCATGTTGATGGAGTCTCATAAGTTCCATTTCATGTTCTTGAAGTTTTCCAAAGAGAGTGGCAAGAGACATATTAGTGAGATCTCTTGATTCTGCAATTGCTATTACTTTTAGTTTCCATTGCCTCCTTAAACATCTCATCACTTTGTTAATGAGATCTTCATTAGGAAATATTTTTCCCAATGATGCAAGATGATTAACTATATGAGTAAATCTCTTTTGCATATCTTGTATGGTCTCATATTGATTCATTCTAAACAGTTCATATTCATGTGCGAGAGTGTTTATTCTAGATCTCTTGACATCAGTTGTGCCTTCATGGTTACTTGTAATGTATCTCACATTTCTTTTTCATTTTTACAATTTGAGACTCTAAAATATTCATACATGCCTAATGCAGAAGTGATTATATTTTTGGCCTTGTATTGAACCTTTCTTCTTTCATCATCATCCCATTCTTCTCTAGGTTTCTCTATAGTTGCATTTCTCACTACCATTGTAGGAATGAAGGGACCAATTTCAATGGCTTCCCATATATTTAAATTTATGGCTTCTATAAAGATTTGCATTTGGGTTTTCCAATAGTGATAACCCTCGCCATTGAAAACTAGAGGCCTATTAATAGAATTTTTCTCAGGAAATGGAAAGTTAGAAGAGGCCATATCTATTCTTGAAGTTTTTAAACTTTGGACAAGAATCTTGTTTTGATACCACTTCTTGAACAAGTGACCTCAATAACTTAAGAGGGGGGGGGGGTGAATTAAGTTTCAAATTTTCTCACTGACAAACTTTTAACCCCCTTCTAAATAGCACGCTCAAAATGCAGAAGCAGCAATCAATTTAATAATGTTATTTAAACATGCAAGAAAAAATTGATTACAATAACATAAATGAGATAAGGGATGAAAGAAATGCAAACTCTATTTATACTGGTTCGGCCACTTCCGGTGCCTAAGTCCAGTCCTCAAGCAACCCACTTGAGATTTTCACTAACTTTGTAAAAATCCTTTTTATAACTTTTAAACACCCAAGGGATCCCTTTCCCTTGTGTTCATGAAACTCACAATTCAAGAGACAACCAGTCTTTTGATTACAAATGACTTTCTGAGATGAACAGAAAGATTTCTCTCCTTTAGAGTGGATGATACAAATTGAAGTTCCTAGAGAAATTTCTCTCTTTTAGAGATGATAATACAATTTGAAGTTTCTGGATGAACTCTCAATGGATTTGCAAGTGTTTGCCCAAGAGTTGTTGAGCGAGTATTTGACAATGAAGTTCTCTTAGAATATCTCTCTCTTGCTTTTCAAAGTCAGACGCACATATATATAGGTCCTTCGTGCCTTTTCAAAATGGTTTGAAGAGTTATGTCTTTTCAAAAAGCTTTTTCTGAAATTCTTCACTGGTAATCGATTACACAGTTATATTTTGAAGGGTCGTGACTTTTCAAATTGAATTTCAAGAGTTCTGTTGCTGGTAATCGATTACACATCAATGGTAATCAATTACAACTTTTAAATTCAAATTTCAAAACCTTTCTAAAAGCTGATTTTTCAAAATTGCCTTCTAGTAATCGATTACACTGCCTGGTAATCGATTACCAGAGCCTTGGATGTCTTGGAAACACTTGTTTTGAGGCAAAGGCTTGATCTTGAATTAATCTTGAAGCAATGCTTGTTTGTTGAAGCAACCTTGTATTAATCTTGAAGCAATGTTTAACCTTTAAATGTTTATTGAAGTAATCTTGACCGCAACCTTGTTTGATTATTCTTTGGCATCATCAAAATCATGTATTCATACATTCACAGTATTTGTTTCTCCCCACATGCAGATAATCATCTTTTAGACGACAAAATCCAATCTTGTGAGTTAATTGCTCAAAAGTCTTCCTTTGTAATGACTTTGTAAGGAAATCTTCTAGATTCTCATGCGGGCGAACTTGTAGAACATTTATATCACCATTCTTTTGAAGATCACAAGTAAAAAATAACTTTGGTAAAATATGTTTTGTTCTATCTTCTTTGATGTATTCTTCTTTAAATTGAGCAATACATGAAACATTGTCTTCATATGTGATCATTGATGCCATTTTTTCTCATGTTGAGCTAAAATTTATGCATGATTAGCTTATGTGCCTATTTTGGCTTATTTCACATATTGTCATGGAATTATTGTATCTCCTCATGTAAACTAATGTTATATCATTATGAGGATCTAATAGATAACCTATAAAATAATGAAGTACATGCTTTAAATATCTTCATATTGGTGAAGAATTATATTTTTCTAGTGAATCAGTGGGAAATAATACATTAGATCACGTATGTACCGTCAGATACATTTGTGTTTCAATAACACTAAGACATGGTACTTCAAAACCAAGTACTTCTTCATCCTTTTCTCATGATCTAGAAGGATCTTAGTGCACATCTAGAGACCTTCAATCATTAGAATGTACAACGAATGTGATTTTCCATATAAAACTTTTAAACACCTCTACAATATAAGCTTCTTTAAAAATTCAATTTCCTAAACAAAACTTTGTGCTTCCTAGGTCCTTCATCTCAAATTATTTCTATTTGTAAGCTCTTTAAGAGTTCCAAAAATATTCATGTCATCTACATAAACAACAATTATGAAGAATCTATTTTCAGATTTTTGTGAAAACACATAGAAAGTACTCACTAAGTCGATTATATCTCATGCGACTTGATTGCCTTAGTCCATAAAGAGTATTCTTCTAGAGAATATGCATATTGGACAAATTATATCCTTCAGGGAGTTTCATGTAAATATCATTATCAAAAGAGTCATATAACTGATATAAGTTGTAACAACATCCATTATATGTAAATTAAGCTCTTCATATGCAACTAGAGTGATTAAGTGTCAAAAGTACTCACATCCATTGGAGGTGAATATGTGTCTTCAAAATTAATGTCAAGTCATGTTTTCTATCTCTTTCAATTTCACCATTCTCATTTTGTTTTTACACAAAAATCTATTTGAATCAAACTAGTTTAACATCTTCAAATGTATAACCAATGAGTCCAAAAATGTAATAGATTTTATATCTTCAAGTATATGGAATGCTAGTCCAAAAACCTAACTAGTTTTACGTCTTCAAGTATATGGACTACATGTCAAAATTTTCATTTTTAGGTGAATGGACTACATGCTAAAAACATAATCATGTTTTACATTTTCAGGTGTATAGACGATAGGTCCAAAAATCGTTTTCTTTGGGAAGCGAGTCTAATTTTCTCGTAATTGAGTCTTTTTATTTTGACCAATCATTTCTTTGTCTACAGTCCTTTATAAACTTACTCTTGATCCCCATTATCATTATCATTTATTACATTTAGTGCTATATTATATGCAAATACATTGTCAATGTTGATTTTATTTCGATTCCATCATATTTCATTCATGACATAACATGAGATCTCTTTATTTTCGATAATTTCAGGTACTTGAGTTCTTGTGAAACTAAAATATATAGTTATGTCATATAAATCTTTCAACATTCTCATAACCTCAATTTGATTGTCTTACTTTTTATCTCATTTTCCTAATTGAGGATTTTTATCTTTGGAACCAACGTGTCTAGCACACTTCATATGTTTTTTAAACCCATTTTGCAATATTGTCCAACAGGGGCATCAAATTTTATTGGAGCATTAACAATTGATACATATGATTTAGCCATTTCTTTTGACTAAACTTTTTAGATTAATTATCTTTTGAACTTCCAGTTCAAATTGTTTTATATGAGGATCAAGATGATGATAATTCATTTCAGCTAATCTGTTTTTGTCTAACTGTTTACGATCTCCCCCTCATGTTGGGAAAACTAATTCATAACAACAATCAACAAATTGAGTCATAAATAAATTTATTATTGATGATTCAACATATGGAGATTCACACCTAACATATATTTTCAACCTCCTTTGAGAACTTATCTTAGTGTGTTATGATTGAACACTTAGACTCATATTTATAACATATATAACACATATGAAGAAAAAAAATATTAAATTGAAAATATAAGGTTGCTAACTAAAAATCAATTTCAAGAGGGGAGAACTAGCTATAACTCATTGACATGATGCGAATTAATATTGCAGCATGCAAGATTGCATGTCCTCAAGAAAACGTTAAAAATTTTAATCTCATGAGTATATGAACATGTTCTACATGATATTCAACATAAATTCCAATAGTCATACAACACTCATTAAAAGCATAAGATGTAAACTCATCATCATTATCAAGACAAATTCTATTAATTGAATAATTTGAAAATAAGCTCTAACTCGAATTAATCAAGCCAACAATATCATAAACGTCTGGTTATGAGTTGACAACAATGAAACATGTGATCATCTAGTTGATGCATCAATGAAAATCATGAAGTATCTAAATGATTCACATGGTGGTGTATTGGTCCACAAATATCACCCTATATCCGTTCTTAAAATGAAATGGACTCATTCCCATTTTTTCTTGGTAATGGTGGTTTAATTATCAACTTCCTTTGGGAACATATAGTACATAAGAAATCATTGGACTAAAGAATCTTCTAGCTTTTCAATGGGTGTTCACACGAAATTTCAAATATTTTCGCATCATAACAGACACGAGATGACCCAACCAGTCATGCCAAACAACAAACTCATTTTTGTTTCGTAAACTTCTGGTTTGCAACCATATATTTTTCAATTGTACTAATAAATGTGTAGTGCAAATTTAACAATGACTTCTTGCATTTTGTGAGTCATTATACTATTAATGAGACATACAAAATATATCTCAAACTATTTCTTAAATTCATCATAAAAGGCACCTCACATACAATGTATACATGTTTAAAAACCAATAAAATCATTCAAGGACAAGTATTGTGACCTTAATACATGTAAAAACTATTATAATTAGATTATATGAAATCAATCATGTCGAATGCATAACTTTAAAGCAATTCTATATTCCATTTAGTATATAATTAATTATGTCCATGATAAATTAAATGAACAATGATAACTCATTAAATGCACTTATATATATATATATATATATATATATATATATATATATATATATATATATATATATATTATGGTTACATACACCTAGGATGGGAATAGGTCAGGTCAAGCATTGAAAGGCCTGAGCCTAGCCTACGATGAATCTTTGAGGCCTGAGCCTGGCCTATAGCCTATCAAAGGCTTTTATTTTGACTCGACTTGACCTTTTTAAAAGTCTGACCTGGCCTGATAGCCTTCTTAAAAGTCTTCTTCACAATAAATATTTAATATTTTATGGAGTAGGAACGTAATAGAAAAGTTAAAAAAAAAGGAAAGTCAATCAAAATAATGAGGAATATCAAAGGACACATGACTCACACCTAAATTGTAATTAGAGTCCTTGATTATAGGAATAGATGTTATGGAGCAGTAATGTATAATCAAAGTCTGATAATTTCAAAAAAAAATTAATTGTATCCAAAAAATAATATTATATATTGGTACCAAAAAAAAAAAAATAAAAAATAAAAAAAAAAAAATATATATATATATATATATATATATATATATATATATATATATATATATATATATATATATATAGGCCGGCCTATCAGGCTTATAAGACTTTTTAATAAGTCTAAGCCTGATCTATTTAATTTAATAGGCTTTTAAAAAAGTATGAGCTTAACCTTTTAATTAAATAGGTCAGTTCAGGCCAGGCTTTATGTAGACCAGGTCGTTGGCCGCTGTAGGTCAGCCTAGCCTATTCCCATCCCTACATACACCTAATATATCACATGTAAATCATCCACAATTATTACACTAATCAATATAAATATGACAATAAATATCATAAACAATTATCATAAAGAATTATGAATATCTTTACTTCCTATTTTAAAATTATTAATTAATATGTATATAATTGTTTAGATTACATATACTTAAGAATCATACATAATATTTATCAAATGTAATTACCTAAATCAGAACATATATTAATAAATAAAATATTAATATAACATATTGCCTTACATATTATGTGATTCAGATGCACATATAGAAATACTATAGGCAAGGTCAATCATGTTAGGGTATCATGTAAAAATTGAGATAAATTAATATACACAAATTGATTTTTAAATAATAAACAATAAAATGTCTCATTCTTTAAGAATGAAATTTCATTTTTTTGTATTATTTTTCCACTTCTAGTGAGAAAGAATTAATCTTTTCTATTTTCATTCTTCAAGAATGAAAAATTCTTTCTATTTTTTATTTTTTTACTATTTTCTCAGTTCTGATGAGAAAGAATCAATCTTGTTTATTCTCATTCTTCAAGAATGAAAACTTCTCCCTTTTTTACTTTTTTTTTTATGATTTTTCCATTTTTGGTGAGACAAAAAAAACTTCAAATTTCTTTATTTGATAAGGTCTTTAGGACCTTTTACAAAAATATTTTAAAATTTTCTTTATTTGATATTGTCTTTAAGACACATTACGTCTAAATAAAATTGGCATTTATGTGAACAATATAACTATACACATCATAGTTGTGAATAATATGATTAGGGAGACCGGAAGATTTTTACCTTGAAATGTGAACTCAATAAATATGACTTTCTATTGCGCAAGATCAAATTATAATAAAATTTATAGGTCTCAACCATTACGACATTATTATATCACTTCGAGTGAGGAAAATTATTCTTTTATTTTAACTTTTGCATTATTTTCTCATTTCAGGTGAGAAAACTATTCTAAAAATTCCTTGTATGAAAATTCAAGACTCTTAAATGATCAAGTTCACAATCACGTAGATAAAATACAAATATTATACCAAAGACATAGTATGAATAACGAAATTTGATAAAGGAAAAATCCGACCTTGAAATATAAATTCAAAAGAATAATTTTCTCCAATCGATTTTCTTACATGACTTTTCCTTGCAAGTTGTAATATCAATTGTCGATGATTACCGTAGAAGAAATACAATCATGTTGATAATGTTAAAAAAATATAAATCAAAGTAGAAAAGTAGAGAGAAAAAAAAAAGGAATAAAATACAAGAGTTTAGAAAGAATGAGAATTGAATATATTTTTTCCAATAGGATAACCTATTTATAAGTACAAAAGATAATTGTGGAAGTTACAAAAGATAAATATAAATAAGGAAAGATTATAAAAGATAATGAAAAATATGGACAACCATAATCTATGAATTTAATTTAATTGATTATTATAAATTATATATTAAATTAAAAAAAATTATAAAAAAGAAAAAAAAAATTCCACCCCTTAATAGAGTTTTGGATCCGTCTATGTTTATACTTGAACTAAGTTGATAAATAAATATTTTAAATATATAAATTATACTTTGGATTTATATATAAATTATATTTTAAGTTTATAATAAATAATTTAAATATTGTGAAACGAGACTATTTTTAAAGAGTTACAAGTTATTATTATAACCAAGTTGCTCATTTTTACAATAATTTGTATTGGCAATGCACAATAAAACTCATTTTTAAACAAATAGGAAGTTAAGAAATCAATTATACATAAATATAAAATGAGGAGACGATTGAAAGTGTAAAATAATTTTAGATTATCCATATATTACCGTTAAACTCTCAATTTTAATATAATTTAAATTCTAAAAGTTGATACACCATATTAAATTAAAGGTAATTTTCTTTTGTAAATAAACAATGTTTAAGATTATTGTTCGTAGTTTAGACTTTAAATCAATTTTAATTTGAATTTAATTTTTAAAATTTAAATATTGATATATCATATTAAGATTACAAGAAAAATCTTGTGATCAAATTAAGATTATAATTCCTATTACACACATATTTGGTGTACTTATAATTTTAAATCTTTTATAATTAAAAGATTATTATTATTATTATCTCATAAAACAAATTTTATTATTGTTTTTATATATTTTTATTTTCACCACAATTATATAGTATAATCATTTTACTTTTCAGTTTCACTTTCTTATGTTAGTAAAGCAAAGATGGAAAGCAAGCAGTCTACTCTTCCGCTGACGACTTGATGAAATTTTGTTAAGGTTTCCATTGAGATTGTCTATTGCATTTGAAATGCGTGTGTAAGTCATGGCTTTCTCTTATCTCCGATTCCCAATTCGCTAAATCCCATTTTGATCTAGCTGCAGCACCAACCCACCCACTTCTTCAAAGCTGTGAAGGAGCTAATTCCTTAGACATAGAGGCACCGTTTGACAATGATTCCACAAAAGCAACGGTTAAAATTTATGTGGCAATAGGTACGACTCATCAACCGATGACTACATGCTAGTGACGTTAGGCAAGGAGATAGTGTTTCTCCTCGATGTCCAATTCATGGAGCTATTCACCTATTTTTGTGCATGGGTCACTGATGGGGTTCTTGATTGGTTGGTTTTCTCTCATGTTTTTTATTTGGCTTACATGTGTTTTTATTTCTAATAAATATTTGATTTTATATTTATTTTTTAATAAATTTTTATTTTACAATAAATTTTTCATAAAATAATAATTTTATTTTTATCTTTGATGCTTATTTTGAACATTTAATAAATTAATAAATTTTATATTTATCCTATGATAATTATTTTTCATTTGTTATTATTAACACCGACTAAAACAAATTTTACTAATTTATTAGAAAATAAATATAAAATTTTT
The DNA here is from genome assembly GCF_000004515.6 of Glycine max. Classification (NCBI taxonomy): domain Eukaryota; kingdom Viridiplantae; phylum Streptophyta; class Magnoliopsida; order Fabales; family Fabaceae; genus Glycine; species Glycine max. The sequence goes on from NC_016091.4 coordinate 40,266,716, forward strand.
TAATTTATCATATACTAAAATAAAATATAAATAAAAAAATAAAAATGTTATTTTATTAGAAATGAAACGCAAAATAAAAATTTATTTAGAAGAACACAAAATATAATCATTGCATTTTTTTTATCTTATCAAAGGAGCTTACCGGACCACTGCCACGTCAATTGAAAGAATTCTGTTTTTGTCATTTGTTATGAAGCACGGACACTTCAATCCTTTGCCGTGTCCGATGTCCGACACGCGTCCGTGTCAGTGTCCGACACCGACATGACACCCGTACTACGTTCTATATTTTGGACATTATAGGTGTTTACGTGTCCGTGTCTGTGTCATGTCCGGTGTTCGTGTCGATGTCGGTGCTTCATAGGTCATTTGAGGGTACTGGGAGGATGTATGTGCCTTTGTTGCCCAACTCAAATGTGGATGATGAAGGAATACAAAGTGCAGTCATCTTCCACAACGATATTTGAGGGTTCTAGGAGGATGTTTGTGTCTCTGTCATTTGATGCTCTTTATGGCTTTGTTCCAATTTGCTTCACCAAAAATGGTGAAATTTTTGGATATGGTTACACAGATAACACATTAATGAGACTTATTGACAAAGGCAAACTGCTTGAGCAACATAGAAGTAGATGGAGCCACTTTGTTATGTATAGAGAGAGTTTGCTATCACTCTCTCCCAACAAAGAAGAACAACAATAACAGGCTGGAAGAATTCATTCAATTTTGCAATATTCTCCAACCCTTTTACTTCGTCATTTTATATATTATATTATATTTAACATTTAACATGCATAATGAAAAATTAGTGTCAAGTTTATACAGATATTTGATTTCTTAGCCCATCTTGTACTCTCCCCCTCCTAGGTAATACATAGTTTTTCTTCTTCTAAGAAATAAAGTGATGCATGAAATTAGACTTAATTTAATTTAAGGGAAATATTTGATGTCTCACTTGGGATAATCAAAGTTGATTTAACTGGGAAACTATGTAAGAAAGAAAAACACCTAAAGTTTTGAGTGGATATTCATTCCAATTGTGAGACAGAGTTTTTGAATTTAGTTTTGAACTCCAATTTACCAAATCTTGCATGGTTGGAGGTAGTATGTAGTCTTTAGCATCTATATCTTTTCTCCTCTTAATATGGGCATTGTGTTTGCAGTTTTATTTGTCTTGCACACTTATCTGTAATTTTCAGTTTCAGGCTCTACTTATAGGTTATTATGTTGTTACTCATTTTGACTTTAAGTTGTGGAGATATTGATCTTGATCGTCTGAGAGCTAACAAAAGGATGGAGTGAAAGACGTTGAAACTAATCAAGTTGTGATTGAATTTGTCTTTGTGAGAGTTTAATTTTGTTTTGTGTGATGTAGATTTGATTGTACATTGAATATAAGAGAGTAACAGAATTTTAAAATTCTGTTATAAGTGCCTAGCCTAAGTATGAAGGGTTGTTGCTCTGTTTTGCTTGTATAAAAGGACATACATACATCTTAATAATAAGTGTGTTTTTCATTCTATAATTTTTTCTGTCTCTGGTGCTATTCCTAGTGTGTAGGTGTACAATTCTTTGCTTGAAATCAATGAGTGATACACGAGTGAATGTGTGAGGGAGTGAATTGCATCTCTTGCAATTGAGTGAGGAACAATGTGTGTTCCAACAATTGGTATCTAGAGCATTGTTTTCGATAGAAAGGACAACAATTGCTAACAAGAAAAGAAAGAAAGGTTCTTGGAGGTGTTCTTGAAGGAGTTCTTTGATGGCTGCAATATCTGGCTCAATTCCTGCAAATCTACCAATTCTCACAGGAAAGAACTATGAAAATTGGAAGATTCATATCAGGGTGGTGATGCGATTCCAAGGGGTTTAGGAGTTCGTAGAAGAAGGTTATATACCTTTGGGAGAGAGAGCAACAGACAAACAAAAGGCTATTGATAGAGAAAAGGAAAAGAAAGATTGCAAGGCACTTTTTATTTTGCACCAAAGTGTAGATGCTGCTAACTTTAAAAAGATAGCAATGGCTCAAACCTCTAAAGAAGCATGGGACATTCTGGAGAAATCTCATGATGGAGCCACAAAAACCAAGAAGATTAAGCTGCAAACTCTGAGCAGACAATATGAACTACTACAAATGGAAAAGAATGAATCAGTTGCTGAGTACATCATAAAAGTACAGACAGTGGTAAATTCAATGAATGGCTATGGAGAAAAGATAATTGTGCAATCAATTGTAAAGAAGGAGCTTAGAACCATGCCACCCAAGTTTGACCATATTGTGGTAGCCATCGAGGAATCCAAAAATCTTGAAGAGCTTAGCCTAGAGGAATTGCAAGGATCTTTGGAATCTCATGAGCAGAGAATGAATGAAAGGATCAATGAGAAGAAAAGTGAACAAGCCTTGCAAGTACAGTCTAATCCAAAGAAGCATGGCGATAGATGGAAGAAAGAGAAAACTGAAGGGAAGAGCAATAAATGGAGGGGAAATCAGAACAGTGATAAGGACCACAAGAAAAGAGGGGGATCCAATTCCCAAAACTCTTCAAATAAAAAGAAGTTCGACAAAAGAAGTATTCAATGTTTTAACTATCAAAAGTTTGGGCACTTTGCTTATGAGTGTTACAGCAAACCCAATAACAAAAGAGAACCTAAAGGCGATGATGCAAAATTGGCCCAGGAAGAAGATGATGACACTGAACAGGTACTGCTAATGGTAACTACTCAAATTGAAGGGGCAAGTGATAATTGTTGGTACCTAGACATAGGTTGCTCAACTCATATAACAAGAAGAAGAGAGTGGTTTCTCAACCTTGATCAATCTGTGAAGAGCCAAGTCAAATTTGCTGACGATAGAACTTTAAGTGCTGAAGGAATTAGGAAGGTCCTTATCAAAACAAAGGATGGAGGTCAGTCTTGCATCACTGATGTACTCTTTGTACCAGGTATGAAAAGTAATCTCCTCAGCTTAGGTCAACTACTAGAAAAAGGCTTTATGACTAAGCTTGAAAACAAGATGTTGAGAGTGTTTGACAGAAATCACAAGCTCATTTTGAAGTCCCCTCTTTCAAAAAATAAAACATTTAAAATTGAGATTGATGTGATAGAACAGAAGTGTTTTGCCACTACAGTAAACAGTGAAGAGTGGTTATGGCATTACAGATTTGGCCATTTAAATTTTAGAGATCTGATTCAGCTAAACTCAAGAGAAATGGTGCTGGGTTTGCCTCAGATCAAGCCTCCTAGTGAAGTATGTGATGGTTGTTTACAGTGTAAGCAATCAAGAAGCACTTTCAAACAAAATGTACCAATCAGGGCAAAGGAGAAACTTGAAGTGATTTACTCTTATGTGTGTGGTCCTATGCAGACTAAATCTCTTGGTGGAAACAAATACTTCATATCCTTTATTGATGAATTGACCAGGAAAGTATGGGTTTATCTAATAAGAAGGAAGAGTGATGTCTTTGAAGTCTTTGAGAAGTTCAAAAATGTGGCAGAAAAGCAAAGTGGCTCATTGATCAAGACATTGAGAACAGATGGTGGTGATGAATATATTTCTGCAGAATTTCAAGAATTTTGTGATCAAGAAGGCATAATTCATGAAGTGACTCCTCCTTACACACCTCAACATAATGGAGCTGCAGAAAGAAAAAATAGAACCATAATGAATATGGTAAGGAGCATGTTGAAAGGCAAGAGTCTGCTCAAGTACTTGTGGGGAGAGGTAGTGTCTACAACTGTCTTCATCTTGAATAGGAGCCCTTCAAAGAGATTGGAAGGAATAACACCTGAAGAAGCTTGGAGTGGTGCTAAACCAAATGTGAGTCATTTCAGAATCTTTGGATCACTTTGTTTTAGGCATATCTCAGACCAGTTAAGAAGGAAGCTAGATGATAAAGGTGAACAAATGATCTTACTCAGATATCACTCAACTGGAGGCTATAAGCTGTTTGATCCAAAGAGTAAGCAGATAATAATCAGTAGGGATGTGGTATTTGATGAATCTAGAAGCTGGGACTGGGAGCAGAATACTGAAATGAAGGGACCTTCAATAATGATAAGGTCAGAAGAGGAGGAAACAAGTGAAGGGAATGGTAAAACCACTCAAAGAGAAGTGAGACTCCAGAGAAATGCACCCAAACCAGCTAGATTTCAAGGTTTTGAGATGTTGTCTGATGCTGATGTAAGTGCAGATGGGAATCTTATACATTTTGCTATGTTTTATGAAGCAGAACCAATAAACTTTGAAGATGCTATGACTGATCAGAGGTGGGTTCAAGCTATGACAGAAGAGCTTAAATCTATTGAGAAAAATCAAGTGTGGGAATTGGTATCTCAACCAAAATCGAAGAAGCCCATTGATGTGAAGTGGATCTATAAGATTAAGACAAATCCAAAAGGCAAGATGGTCAAGTATAAAGCTAGACTTGTGGCTAGAGGATTTTTACAGAAAGCTAGGATTGACTACAGAGATGTGTTTGCACCAGTTGCTAGAATTGAGACTATTAGAACAGTAGTGGCAATTTCTAGCCTAAAGAATTAGACAATGCACCAACTAGATGTGAAGTGTGCTTTCCTAAATGGTCCTCTTGATGAGGAGGTCTATGTGACTCAGCCACCTGGATTCTCTATAGCTGGCCAAGAGTCAAAGGTTCTCAGGTTGAGAAAAGCTCTTTATGGACTTAAGCAAGCCCCAAGAGCTTGGAACAAGAAAATTGACGGTTTTATGATGAAGATCGACTTTGATAAGTGTAGCTGTGAGTTAGGAGTCTATGTAAGATCCAAATCAGTAGGTAATATCATTATTGTATGCCTCTATGTGGATGATTTGTTTATCACTGGTGGTAATGAAAGTGAAATAGCAAAACAGAAAAGGGAATTGATGAGTGAGTTTGAAATGACTGATATGGGGGTCCTATCCTACTTCCTTGGACTTGAATTCAAGAAGACTGAGAGTGGTATTTTGATGCACCAGAGCAAGTATGCAACAAAAATATTGAAGAGATTCAACATGGTTGAATGTAATTCGGCTGCAACACCAACTGAGCCAGGTCTTGTACTTGAAAGGGAGGGCAAGGAAGACAAAGTTGATGAAATTGAGTTCAAATAGATTGTTGGTTCTCTCAGGTACTTGTGTCATTCAAGACCTGATTTGGAATTTGCTATTGGACTGGTAAGTAGATATACGAAAAGACCCAGAATTCCTCATCTCCTAGCTGCTAAGAGGATTCTAAGGTTCATAAAAAGGACCATCAATACTGGAAATCTATTTCCAAATAAAGACAACAGTAACTTAGAAGAATTAGTGGGATATACTGATGCGGATTGGGGATGAGACAAAAATGACATAAAGAGTACTATAGGTTACATATTCATGTATGGTGCAACACCAATATCGTGGAGTTCTAAGAAGCAATCCATAGTGGCTTTATCAACATGTGAAGCTGAGTATGTTGCAGCTGCAATGAGTGCTTGCCAAGCTGTCTGGTTGGACACATTATTACAGGAATTAAAAATCAAGGAGAGTGATGGAGTGAAGCTTTTTGTGGATAATAAGTCAGCTATAAGCTTGTCAAAGAATCCAACCTCTCATGGTAAAAGCAAACACATAGAAACAAGGTTTCACTATCTTAGGGATCAAGTGAACAAAGAGAAACTGAAAGTGGAGTAGTGCTGCACATTTGATCAACTTGCTGATATTTTAACCAAACCCCTCAAAGGGGAGAGGTTTAAAATGTTAAGGGACAGAATTGACTTGATGAACCTTGGAGATCAGAATTAAGGGAGGGTGTGAGAGTTTAATTCTGTTTTGTGTGGTGTAGATTTGATTGTACATTGAATATAAGAGAGTAACAGAATTTTAAAATTCTGTTATAAGTGCCTAGCCTAAGTGTGAATGGTTGTTGCTCTGTTTTGCTTATATAAAAGGACATACATACATCTTAATAATAAGTGTGTTTTCCATTCTCTGGTGCTATTCCTAGGGTGTTGGTGTGCAATTCTTTACTTGAAAACAGTGAGTGATACACAAGTGAATGTGTGAGGGAGTGAATTGCATCTCTTGTAATTGAGTGAGGAACAGTGTGTGTTCCAACAGTCTTGCATGTCGTTGGTTTAATCTATTGTTCATATTAATGTTGATAATTAAGCCTTCTTTCATATTCAATTTCATGATATCCCAAAAGACACATTCATGTGCAATGACTGAATAAATTATAGTATCTGCAGAACTTGCTAGTATTTCCATTCTTATTTTCTCTTCCTCTGTCCAGATTTTTTTTATCTGCATAATCTATAACCATGAGACAAGAAACTTTCGTAGTTAGCGAAGTTGATCTTTATATGTGATTGCCTGATGTATGAAAATCGTGAATACTTTATCTATGGACTTTTACTGCCTTAGGATGTTGTAAATGTGATTCATCTCGCATAAATAAAATTGTACAATTATAGAGATCGATCATAAGAGGCACACGAAAAATTGAATTAGATAGCCTTGATTATCTAGATGCAGTATAAGAATCACGCATATCAGAGAACCAATCTAAATGATAGGTTCAATTTCATGTCATTGAGATTGTTAATTATAGATTGTGTTTTATTTATATATTTAATCAACTAAGTGTAAACAAAATCAAATCTGCAACAGAACTAATCTTAGGACATTAAACCAGAAGTTATCTGAATTTTGATAACTTCTCTAAATTGTAGGGACTATGATTGGTCTTGCTCTTGATTCTTCAAGCTGACTGAAAGTTTCTCGAAAGTAGTTGACCAAAGTTTTCCAATTTTGCAAGTAATTATACTCTATTGACTGGGACAAACAGAAGCTTTTTGTTTCCATTTCACCACAGTTTTAGAACTCTGCAACAGTCGCAAATGGGTAGAATAAGATCTGATAGATTCCATTTAATTGTGGATATATATGATTTATAGTTTTATATTGTGCACACAAGACTTGTAAGTACATAATATCCAAATAGAAACTGTAAATCCCTTAATTATAGTCTTTCAAAACAATCCATTGATTTACTTAACGAAAAGTAGTCCTAACATCAATTTAGGCGCCCTCTACAGCCTGCTCTCTACAGCCGGAGAATTCTGGCAACACTGACAGTTGCTTCCACTTATTCTACACCCTTGTTTAATTAGTTACGTATATTAATTAACTACTGCTAGCAATTTATTAAGAATTGATTATGAATTCAAGAGAATAAAAATATTATTTTTATGGTTGATATCTTTTTCAATATTAAAAGAAAATTAAAGAGTTTATTTAGATACTAATTTATACTTTTAATTATATATTTAGGGGCATTGCTGGAAAAAAAATAACTTAAAAAGGGTTAAAAGGATCATTATTTTGAAACAAAAATAAAAAGTTGAAAAGAGTATTATATTGAAATGGAGGGAGTACAAAAACTAATATGAAAACTAAATAGTAAATAACTACAGTTAATATAACTACTTAATAGCGTCATCTACGCATGTATTGAAAATTGAAACCAGTGCATTTTACTACTTAATAGCTTTTTTTAATATAATACTTGGATTTAAATTTTATCCATTTTAAAATTACGAATTACTTACAATATATAAATATGTATCTATCTAATCAATTAATTTTCTCAAAAAAAATCTAACCAATTAATTGTTCTTCTCTAACTATACTGGAACTTATAAGGATGCTTTGGATCATTATATTGCCCATGTTTACGGATGAATGAAAATAAAATAATTTTTTTTAAGAAAAAATAAAGTGCAAGAATGGTTTACGTAGGTAGTTTTTATTTCAACCAAGGTAATAATAAATAAAATAAATAATGTTTTACCTTTAATGATTTTAATTATAGTATTTGATTAATTATTTTAAAACTTATTATTATAATAATTTAATACCTTTTTTATTTGTGAGAATCAAAAACAGAATGTTTTTATAATAATACGCATTAGTATCAACTCAACCAATTGATCTAGACCCTCTTCGTATATTTAATAAAAATTTACAATTTAGTATATTTATTGAATAGTTAGTTGAAATTTTTATTTAAGTTAGTTAGATATCAGGAGATATGTTGTAGAGAATTATGATATTAAGGAGTTAGACAAAAATGGAAAGAAAGAAAAAATTATACTCCCACAATTCCTTTCTATTTTTCCTTTAAGGTTATTTTGTTGAAACCAAGTAATTAATTAATTGTCTTAATTAACTCTAATAAAATAATTATGAAATTTTTTATTTTACTCCTTTTCTTTTTCATCCCATAATAAATGCATGTGACTCTTATTTATAAATTAAGAGATAAGTAAAAATATAATTGATAAATGAGTAATTAATGTGATATTAACTTTATAAATGACAACTAAATAAAAATAAACTTATTTTTGAAAATTTGACATTTGAAAAGGAACAGATGGAGTACATTTTATACTTGAGGATCTGGAGTAAGATGCAACCATCTTATGGTTTTCTTTCACTTTCACTCCTTATCATCTCACCTCTACCAAAATCACCCTTAATATATTATTTTGTAAAAAAAATGGTTAATTCAATATCACAATTTTGGAAAAGGTAAAATAATTTATTTGTGTTATTACAGTAAGTATAGGATTACCTGTACTTTATTGGAACAATTTCTCTATGCACATTAAGATGATGGTCATGTTGAAGTTATTTTAATTTACGTACGAATTAAAAAATGGTCACATGGTAGTTTCGTTTTTTTAAAAGAAGTGATGTGGTAATTATTTTACACATTTAAATTTTTTCATTTCAATAGTTTGGGAATGAAATAAAAAATTATATTGACTCCATCGCATAATTTCTTTCAAATTTCAGGGTAATCAATTTTCAATTGTTGTTTCTTTTGCAATGATTATGAATAAGAGTGAAGGACAATCTTTTAGACATATTGAAATTTATCTTCCACAACATGCTTTGCTTTTTCTATTTGAAGGGTTACTTGGGTGTTGGTTTGAAAATACTAATTATAGCTGATGAAAGACAAGTATATAAATGTGACCTCAAATGAAGTTTAAAAGAAAGTTTTTCAGAATTTGAGATAGGTAAGTCATATATACTTACTCTATTAAATGTCTTGGGATAGAGTGCAATTGATAATATAGTTGTATATATATACGACATGGTTAAGGGCATGAAGTATATTCTTCTTTTTTATCAATTAATTTTTTTTTTATCTAAATGTAAGTTTCTTATAAAGCATACGATTTTCTGAGTATAGATGATGATATTTGCATAGATGGATCTTATATCTAATGTGATGTTGCGTAGTCTTATTTGTTTATCTTAACAATTAAACACAAAAAAAAAAAAAGTCTCAAATTTATATTCTTACAATTCTAATTTACAAAAAAGAATACTATTTTACAAAAATATCATATTACCATAAATCTCTGCTTATGCATCGCACGGATCCATTATCTAATCTAATTATTCTAAGATCAATTTAGGTCCCTCTACGGCTCCCCTGCTCTCTACAACTGGAGAACTCTGGCAACACTTAGTTGCTTCTACTTATTCTACACCCTCTTTGAATTAGTTACGTATATTAATTAACTGGTGTTTAGCAACTTATTTAGGGGAATTTGACTTCAATACTCATACTACCGTTCCTGGTGAAGAAATGTTTCAATAGTATCTCTGTATACAAGTTGGTAGAACTTGACAAGAAAGAAATTGTAACTGATTAACTACATAAGTTGGCCTTCTAAATTTTTATATTTGACTTTCTACGGCTTCTTAATCAATGGACAAAAATTATTCGAGAAGGATTCAAATAGTATCCGACTCTGACTGTTTGTTTCGCTTTCTTTGGACAAAACGGCAAAGCAAAAAGACTTTACCATACACTATAATTAATGTAATTATAATATCAAGTAAATTAATATTTGAGTAGAAAAAATATGTTTGAGAGTCAATCTGTGTGATGTTATTATTATACTTAAAAAGATATAATTATGATTCTAAAAATGATGACAACTGGCCAAGACCACTAAATGTTTCTTTATACATGTACTATCACCCACCCCCCACCCCCCAATATTTAGTTGTTAGTCTTGGGTGTTTTTTTTTAGGAGTTTTGCTTTTGTTGGTATGTACGTAATTGAATTTGAACTACTAATATAATTATTATGAGTGTACATATATTAAATTAGAATATTATTTTATGTATGAATGAGATGAAATTATTATGAGTATACATATATTAAATTTTTACATACATATAACAAATAATTATTTTATTTTTGGTAATGTTGGGCAGAAATTTAAACACAGGATACATGGGGTTTTATGCAGGACGGGTCTAGCTTATATATATATGAGTATTGCCCCACAACTTATGTGACAATTTCCTTTGGAAATAGAAACGAAAGCAATACACATTTCACAATATTGTTAAGTTAAAAATGTTATATTCGTGTTTCAATAAATAAATAAATATATATAAAAAGAGATTCACTTATTTCAATTATTCTTTATTCTATCATTTATTTTCTTGAGATCAATTAAATAAATAGTAAAAAAATAACTCTAAAAAATTATTCTTGAAATAAATAGATCCTCATATATATATATATATATATATATATATATATATATATATATATATATATATATATATATATATATGAGAATCCTGATATCTAAACCATACTTATGAAGAAAATCCTGGCATTGATCCCACTTGTGCTTAGTGAGGCTATTTGACAAAATTGGATGGTGAGATCGTGTGAGTTGTGACCAACCTTTGACCTACCACACCCACCACACCCACTTCCTTTTGTTCTTCATTTCATTACTGTATGCTTTTTTTCCTATTACTGTTTCTTGTTTTCATTCGTTTACATTATTCTGATTTGGAGGAAGAGAGAAAATAGTTCTTTTTCTTCCAAAGTGCTTATATATATATATATATATATATATATATATATATATATATATATATATATATATATATATTAAAATTTGCACAATAATTATGGGTATAAAATTACTTAAAAATAATTTACTATAACAAACTTTACCAAAAAAATTGTTAATTAAAATAAGACTCAAATAAACTTTTCACTCCTTGCAATTATCAAATGAAAGGAAAAAATGAATCACATGGGCTCAAGTCCAAAGTCTTCAAGTCAAGCATCACACATCACATTAATTAACTCCCTTTGTTTCTTTTTGGTTTACGTTTACCAACTTGTTTTGAGCTATCTCCTTTTTATAGGTGCTGGTCTTGGGAGACGTTGGTTACTAGATCTAGTTTTTGTTAATCATCTACGATAAAATGAATGAAACAAAATTGGTTTATTAATTCAATCTTGTCATTTCTCTCAGGCTGGGTTCACACTATATATAGAATCATATAAACCTGCGACGAGGCACTACTAGGGTTTGTCGTTATTATCGTACCAAAATTGTCAAATTTCTGAAGTTGATCTAAAGAAACATATACAAAAACACTCGCATTTTGCTTTGATAACTTGTTTTTATTTGGTGTGATAATTAAACATATATATTGATATTGCTTTTTCCTTTAAGAAAATGGTGACATTAAAATCGCCTTTCGGCCTTTGAGCAATGAAGCATGATCATATATAGTTCGAAGAGGGGCAATAAATTATAGAAATTTTTTTTGGTGAATAATAATAAATTATAGAGATTGATATATATATATATATATATATATATATATATATATATATATATATATATATATATATATATATATATATATGCGCCCTTGAAAATGAGCAAACAATTCAATCAATCAAGTTAGGCTTATCATAAAAAAAATGTCGGGCAACCAATGCAATTATGCAGAAAGTAATAGCAAACTAGCTCATCAGCAACAAAGAAGTACGAACATTTATGTCCCTTCATCAGGTTCATTCTTGATAATGTAAAGTGATTTTAAAATACTAATCATGAAAACAAAGTTAATGAAGTTCATAATTAAATTGATTATAATTTTTTCAATTAGAAGGATAAATTAATTAATGTAACATTTTATGAATGACAAGCCAAATAATTGCCGATCAAACTATCACCGAACATATGAATCCACTGTTTTAATCCGTAGCCTCACATTTAAGCATGAAATGTGTAATTATATTAAATATGTAATTATTATCCATCACAAGCTTATTTTTAAGCCTATATATGGCCTTTAAATAAGTCCAGTTTAGTCCGCTAGCTCAACTCGTTTCATATTTGAAAGTGTAAAAAATTGTGCAATAATAAAATGGTTATGGCCGGGTTGAAATTTATAGTGATTAGCAAATACTATAGTGATTAGCAACTACTTACATGATATTCTTATGTTACTCAAAATTAGATTAGATGTCTTGTATTCCTATTTACATTTTTTTATTAAATAAAATCAAATTTTTTTATTAAAAATAATAAAACAATTTTAAATAATAAGATTTGATCAAAATTTATCTATAAACATTACATGTGATAGGATATCAAAATCTTTTATGTCCCAACAAAAGAAAATAATCCTTATTTCTATTATTCATCTATGTTTACATTAATTAACTTATTTCAAACATTAAAATGATTCAAATATCCAAATTACTAAAATAATTATAATATTATATTTCATATTAAAACAATATTTTTATTAAAAAAATATTAATTATTACTAAATAGGTTAGTCTATAAAACTTAATAAGCTTTTTTTTAATATATATAATCTGACTTTAACTAAAAAAAATTAAAAGCTTGAGTCTGGATTATTATTGAATTAGATTGTGAAGCTGTTATATATGATATTAGAGGGGTATGTACAGCTATAGTTCATACAGAATTAGGAGCTATCATTCGTACATGCAAACATAGGCTTAGTTACTTTTCAAACTTTGGTACAAGCTTATTGTGTCACTTACTTTTTGGTTAGGGCGTCTCAATTTCATGTTAGCTCTTAGATTTTTTTTTTTTATTAATCCCTGGTTGTATTCATCATTTCATTAATATAGAAATGATGAGTTGATTTCATAAAAAAAAAGTTTGAGTTGGACTTTTTTGCTAAACAAAGGCAAACGAGTAAAATATCAAATTAGTCCCTCATTTTTAGAGGCACTGTCAATTTGATCCCTGAGATTTAAAAAATATCAAAATGATCCTCGATTTTACATTTCGTTTGCCACGTTAGCCCCTGTCATTAGTAGTCTCCTAAGACCGTTAGTAAATGTGTGATATGACACGTTAAATGTCACCTAGACACACACGTGAAACTTCCACATCAGTTTTTTTTACTTGCCACGTAAGGAGAGACTAAATTGACATTAAAGAGACTAAAATGACATAATTTAGGTGATCATCTTTTTCCCCAAAATGTTAAAAGTCCTAACGGCTACTTTAACATTCACGCTTTTATTCCATCTTTTTCCTCCTACTCATACTCATACAATGGATAACAAATTATAATATAATATTCTCTACTTATGATTACATGATAAAATTAAAAATACCACCACTACAAACCCTACAACTACACAATATGTTAACATCCTAACTTCTCTTTGCAGAATCTCCAGTCTCAACCTTAGACAAAAGTCTGGTATTGGTTCTATTCTACCTATTTCAGTTGCACCAACATCAATGTCTTCATCAACCCACGAAAAGAAATTACATCGATCTGCATCTTGCTGCACAACATAAAATACCCATGTTCAATCTTGCACAAAATTTAGAATACAAAAAACACCATTAACATTACTTACTTGTGGTAATGGACAAGCATAAAACAGTCTCCCATTATTCCTTGTCGTCCTTGTTGTTCGAATGGTAGCTCTTCTACGACAATAGCAAAGACGGTTTGACGTGGCATTCCCCCTTGTGCTTGAATTAGCAAACATGGTAGACCATAAAATAATAGAAGAAGAACTACAAAGATGGAGAAAGATGAATAGGAGAAGAATAAGAATTGGATGAGAGTAGAGTAGGAGGAAAAATGGAATGAAAGTGTTAGGAAGAAGATGCAACAGGAAGAAGATCCAATAGTGGGCGCCACTGGAAGAAGATGCATGCACTACCATACACTTCCATAGAATCAGTTAGTTAGTTACAACCATATTAGGGTTGTTAGAAGCTGTTATAAAGTTAGTTATTGATTTGTTAAAAGTTGTTATAAAGGTAGTGTATATATAGGATATTGAATGCATGAATAAAAGCAGAGAGAAACATTTCGAGTAAAAGCTTAGTTTAGTTCAGGAGGGACCTTGACCTCGAATCAAGGCAATTATCTTCTTCCTCTCGCTCATAACAATTGGTCTGACCTGCCATCCATGGCTGCCTCTACCTGTCGGAACCACTACCTGATCACCTAAATTATGTCATTTTAGTCCTTTTAATGTCAATTTAGTCTCTCCTTACATGACAAGTAAAAAAAACTGATGTGGAAGTTCCACGTGTGTGTCCAGGTGACACTTAACATACCACATCACACATTTACTAACAGTGTTAAGAGACTACTAATGGCAGGGACTAATGTGGCAAACGGAATGTAAAGTCAATGATCAATTTGACATTTTTTAAATCTCAGGGACCAAATTGACAGTGCCTCCAAAAGTGAGGGACTAATTTGATATTTTACTCAAAGATAAACTAAGTTAGACTTTAAACGAGTTGGACCATAAGCCTCTAATAAATGATTTAACTTATTTTGATTGTGTAGGCTTTTAAAAGACTTTTTTTTTTAGTTTTATAACTGTTGTTTTTTCATTTTTTTTTTCTTTCAAAGTGTTATAGATATAATATGAAGGAAAATGTTAATAATACTTTATCTCACTCTGTTTTTTTTACTCTATATGTAATTGATTAAAATCTATTGAATGAATGATTTTTAATAAGTTTCAACCATTCAGTACCGAACAAATTAAATTGATTAAAAGCACATGACTGGATAGAAAGATTTTGATTAGCTCATGGGAGGCAGCAATTATAGCTTATTATCAGTTTTTTTTTTTCTTTCTTCTTTGGGCGAGTGGTGCAAAAGGGATTTTTTAAGGTGGCTTAATATAGTGATGGCACATGTCACACATACCCCACATGTTAAACCGATAAAAATAAAAAATAGCTTAAATAACTTTGTTATAATGAAAAGTCCATCAAATGGCCAAACACTTATGACTAATTAATTATAGAAAAAATAGATTACATAGATGTAAAATCTTATATTGTCATTTTCATAATTTATTATATAGTATAAATTTATTAATTTTTATAATAATTATTTAAAAAATTATATTAATAATGATTTATGATAATCACGCAAGAATGATGTTGGGTGTTTCTTTTCTTCTTTTTTTATCTCTTTGTATCGACTCTTTTTCGTGGGATATTGTCGGCACCCTATGTTAAATATATTTTCTTGTCGTTTACAAAAAAGTAGTAATTTATAATTAAATAATAATATAAAACCAATCAATCAATCTATTTTGTCTGCTCATAAAATAAAATCATCTTTAAATAAAAATGTTTTCTTTATTAAACTTGATAAATCGTACATATACAATTTAATTACTTTCGTTATAAAAGAAATTAATTACTTTCATGAAAAATCTATGAAAAAAAAATTAATCAGTACGTTGTAAACCGAATTGAATTGATTCACGTCAGATTATTTAAAATTACATATCAAATGATGTAATTTTAGGTAAATATTTAGTTTATATATTAAGATTTGCGTTGAGAAAGAAAAGTGTTAGGAATAACTATGACACACTTTCTTTACATAATTTTTTTTTACAAAATTTTTATGATATTTTTTATTATAAGTTAAAATTTATTGAAAATTATAAATTTATGAATAAGACTCATTAAATAATAAATACGACTTACAAAATTTTATGATATTTAATAAATTTCAGTCTATAATAAAAAAAAATGTATTTAAAAAGATGTATTGTTAGTATTTTTTGTTAGGAATTTTATAATTTCTAATTAATTACTTAGTGTGGGTTACATATTATATTTATTATTTATATTTATAGACTCAATAAAAATGATATAATTTGTTGAGCCTATTGGACTATCATCATACATTAATCTAGGATTGATAAGCGGAAATCAATTTGGTCTGTTAGGGAATAATGAGAACTCTAATAGGTTAAAACCTAAAGTAAGGTTGTGGTTCTCAATACACCAAATCAGAAATTGTATTTTTTTTTTCTCCCCAACTGACGAGAAATCTAAGGTCCCAAAAGAAAAATGGTGATTTGGTTGAGGAAGAACACAAAATCAACAATTCCTCATACTCATCAATTCCACTGCTTATCATGGATCAAGGTATTTTTTCACAACCCCTCTTGATAATCTAACGTAATGTGTTTCCGATTATTATTGATATTTTATTAAGATCCCTAAAATATCAAACAAGTGGTATCAGAGCCACCATTATTGTTAGATTATTGGAAATTAAAGTTATTTGGTTTGTGTTATACCTGTATTATTTGGTTACATGAACCTTAATTTTATTTTGGGATTTTATCTTTGCAATTATAATTATGATTGTAAGTTTGGAATTTTTTTTCTTTTCGATCACAATATAATAATCATCATATGTGCGTTCATGTTTTGCATTCGGATTTCATGAAAAAGAAAACTTTTTTTTTCTTGCTCTAGAATAGTCATCCATTTTTTGTTTCTCGTTCACGTGTTTGTTTTTTTTATGGCTGTTGGTTTTGTTTCTTTATGCATGCCATGAATCCATGCCATGACATGATATACATGTGATACATAATCTTTGGCTTTATTATATCATCATAAGAAAACCCCTATTGCATATCGTTAAATGCAATTTGGCTTTTGCATTTTATTTTTGTTTTCATTGTTTTTATTTGTGAGCATGTAATTATTTTGCAATTTGGCTTATTTGTGAGCATGTAATTATTTTTATTTTTATTATTATTCAGTTTCTGTTGCTAGTGCTGCAAATGTATTTGCTCAAGTGAACAGTATCCCTATGCTGAATGGGACAAATTTTAAGGTCTGGAAGGAAGCGTAGAAATTGTTCTCGGCTATATGGATTTGGATTTGGCACTGAGAATGAAAACGACCAACTTTCACTCTGAAAGCCTCCAATGAGGTAAAAATTGAGAAATGAGATCGTTCCAATCAAATGTGCATTATGATCATGAAGCACTCTATTCCAGAAGCGTTTCGAGGCTCTCTATTTCTGAGGGTGAAAATGCAAAGAAATTTATTGATGAAATTGAACAGTACTTTGCCAAAAATGAGAAGATAGAGACGAGTAACCTTTTGGCTAAACTCATCTCCATGAAGTATAAGGGCAAAAGTAATATGAATGAGTACATAATGGAGATGTCTAACTTGGCATCTAAACTGAAAGCACATAAGTTAGAGCTTGGTGAAGACCTACTCGTGCATTTAGTTTTGATCTAACTTCCTACACACTTTGTGCAATTCAAAGTGAGTTATAACACTAAGAAGGACAAATGGTCCCTTAATGAGCTTACATCTCATTGTGTGCAAAAGGAAGAGAGGTTGCAGAGAGACAGATTTGGAAGTGCTCATTTAAGCTCCACCACTCAAAATAAGAAAAGAAAGAAAATTAAGGGTGCTGCTGAATGGTCTTCTTAGCAAAAGAAACCAGAGAAGGATGAGGAATTTTCCTGCTACTTCTACAAGAATTTTGGACACATGAAGAAAGAGTGTCCCAAGTACGCCACATGGCGTGTAAAGAAAGGTAAATCTCTTGCTCTTGTTTATTTTGAAGTTAATTTAGCTTTTGTACCTAAAGATACTTGGTGGGTAGATTCTGGTGCTACTACTCACATAAGTGTAACCATGCAGGGTTGCCTATGGAGCCGACTGCCAAGTGATGATGAAAGATTCATATTTGTTGGCGATGGCAAAAAGGTTGCGGTGGAGGCTATAGGAACTTTTAGATTGCAGTTAAAGACTAGATTTTACTTGGATTTGTTTGAGACTTTTGTTGTACTGTCTTTTAGATGGAATTTAATTTCTATTTCTAGTTTGGACAAATTTGGTTTTTCTTGTTCATTTGGAAATAATAAAGTTAGTCTCTACCAGAAATCGAATTTGATTGGTTCCGGTTCCTTAATTGATAATCTATATATGTTGAATGTTAATTGTTCCTATAATGAAATATTGCAAACAAATTCACGTGGTACAAAAAGAAAATTAAAAGAGAATTCAGTCACTTTATGGCACAAACGCTTAGGTCATATCTCTAAACAAAGAATTCAGAGACTTGTGTCGGATGAAATTCTTAAACCTTTAGATTTATCATACTTTGAAGTCTGTGTTGAATGCATAAAGGGAAAACAAACAAACATAAGGAAATTAGGTGCCGAAAGAGCTAAAGACATCTTAGAACTGGTACATACGGACATTTGTGATCCTTTTCCAACACCTTGGAATGGGCAACAATACTTTATCTTGTTCATAGATGACTACTCTAGATACGGTTACCTTTATTTGATACACGAGAAGTCTCAATCCCTGAACGTTTTTTAAGAGTTTTAAGGCTGAAGTTGAACTTCAACTAGGAAAGAAAATTAAGGCTGTCAAATATGACTGTGGTGGTGAGTACTATGGTAGATATGATGGATCAGGAGAATAACGTTCAGGACCTTTTGCGTTTTTTTCTCAAAGAGTATGGAATTGTTCCGCAATACACTATGCCAGGCAAACCTAGCATGAATGGTGTTGCAGAATGAAGAAACCGAACTCTTAAGGATATGGTGAGAAGTATGGTTAGTCATTCTTCTTTGCCAGAGTCACTTTGGGGAGAAGCCTTAAAGACCGCAACTTACATCCTTAATAGGGTGCCAAGTAAAGCAGTTAATTAAACCCCTTATGACTTTGGATTGGCAAAAAGCCAAGCATTAAGCTTTGCATATTTAGGGTTGTCCGACTGAGGCGCGGCCTTATAGGCCACATGAAAGAAAGCTGGATTCAAGAACAATTAACTGTTATTTTGTTGGCTATGTCGAACGCTCTCGAGGCTATAAGTTTTATGATCTCACTTTAAGATCAATATTTGAAACGGGAAATGCAAGATTTCTTGAGGAAGTTGAGTTTGGGAAGGAAGAGAACATAAGGAAAGTTGTCTTTGAGGATGAACCTATTATTGACAGTGCTCAAGTCCTCATACCTATTGTTGTTCAAGAAACAACTCCAGTAATAGAAAATAATGTTCAAACTATTGTTGATGACATTGTTCAAGAATAAGACAACGATGAGGTTCTTCCTCAAATACCTATACAACAACCTCAACAACCTTAAGAAGTACCATTAAGGAGATCTGATAGAGAGAGGAGAAGTGCAATCCCTGATGATTATATTATCTTTCTCCAAGAACATGAGGATAACATTGGTTTAACAGAGGATGATCCAATTAACTTCTGTCAAGTCATGCGTAGTTCTAACTTTCAAAACTGGATCAATGCCATGAAGGGTGAGATGAAATCTATGCAAGACAATGACGTTTGGGATCTTGTCGAATTGCCTGAAAGTGTGAAACCTATTGGTTGCAAATGGATATTTAAAACCAAAAGGGATTCAAAGGGCAATGTCGAGAGATATAAGGCTCGTCTAGTCGCTAAAGAATTTACCTAAAAGGAAGTCATTGACTATAAAGAAACCTTTTCTCCAGTATCTTCAAAGGATTCTTTTAGAACAATAATGGCACCGGTAGCTCATTATGATTTAAAGCTACATTAGATGGATGTTAAGACTGCGTTTCTAAATGGTGACATTGAAGAAACAATTTATATGATGCACCCAGAAAACTTTGTATCAGGTGACTCAAAGTCTATGGTTTGCAAACTAAATAAATCCATCTATGGTTTGAAACAAGCTTCCCGTTAATGGTATTACAAGTTCCATCAAGTCATTACCTCATATGATTTTTAGGAAAATGCAGTTGATGATTGTGTATACCACAAGTTTAGTGGGAGTAAATACTCATTCTTGGTGTTATATGTCAATGATATACTGCTTGCTAGCAACGATATAAGCTTCTTACAAGAGATTAAGAAATTTCTGACGAAAAATTTTGAGATGAAAGATCTTGGGGAAGCCTCTTTTGTATTAGGAATCAAGATACTAAGAGATCGCTCTCAAGGTATCCTAAGGTTGTCACAAGAGAGTTATATCGATAAGGTCCTAGATAGATTCAACATGCAAGATAGTAAACCAGGAGATACCCCAATAGCTAAAGGAGACAAATTTAGTCTCAAACAATGCCCCAATAATGACCTTGAAAGAATAGAGATGCAAAAGATTCCTTATGCATCAGCAGTAGGAAGTCTAATGTACGCTCAAGTTTGCACTCGTCCCGATATAGCATTTGTAGTAGGAGTTCTGGGCAGATATTTGAGTAATCCTGGAATGCAGCATTGGAAAGCAGCAAAATGTGTGATGCGTTACCTAAAGAGAACAAAAGGATACATGCTCACTTATCAAAAGTCTGAGAATTTGGAGATCATTGGGTACTCAGACTCTGATTTTGCTGGATGTCAAGATAGCAAACATTCCACATCTGGATACATATGTATGCTGGCTGGAGGAGCTATCTCTTGGAAGTTTGCTAAACAGACTCTCATAGCTTCTTCGACCATGGTCGTGGAGTTCATTGCTTGTTTTGAGGCATCCAACCATGGGATATGGCTGAGAAATTTTGTCACTGGTTTGCGTGTGGTTGACGACATTGAAAGACCATTAAAGATTTATTGTGACAATAACTCAGTAGTTCTTTACTCCAACAACAATAGGAGTGCAACCAAATCAAAGTTTATTGACATCAAGTTTTTGGTTGTTAAAGAAAGAGTTCAGAATAGACAGATTTCCATAGAACATTTAAGGACTAATGATATGCTAGTTGACCCACTTACGAAAGGTTTGGTACCTAAAGTTTTTCATGAGCACACTACTCATATAAGAGTGACTCTTTATAGTACCTTAGTTTAGCGGGAGTCTCATTTATGTTCTATATATGCCTTATATTTTCCAGATATTTGTATAGATTGATTTTCTATAAAATAAAGTTGAAGATTATCATTTCATTCTGAGCTTGTTTTGTTTGCAATATTTATATTGTGTTTGGATTGATCTCTATAAAGAATAAAATTTGGACTAGTTGGAAATGAACATGAATGAGATCACATTGCATGTTATTTTCATGTCGCTTATCCATATTTGATCTATGTCATCAAATATATGTGACATTGGTGATCATTGTGGCTCAATCACGTTGGATTGTGAGGAAAACTGCAATGGTTTTGTGTTACTATACAAGATGGACCAGATTGTTTAAGGAAAGTCTAAAAGTAAATAATATACGGTTGCACGCCTAAAGACTTTTGCAATATAAATGATTAAGGTTAATATGAAGCTCAAGTGGGAGATTGTTAGAAATTTTATAATTCCTAATTAATTAATTAGTATGGGCTACATATTATATTTATCATTTATATTAGTTATTTACATTTATGGGCTCAATAAAAGTGATCTAATTTGATGAGCCAATTGGACTATCATCAGAATTAATATGGGCTTGATAAACGGAAACCAGTTTGACCGCTCGTTATGGAATAATGGAAACTCTAATAGGTTAAAACCCAAAGCAAGGTTGTGGTTCCCAACACACCAAATCAGAAATTGTATTCTCTTCTCCCCATCTGACGAGAAACCTAAGGTCCCAAAAGGAAAACGATGATTTGGTTGAGGAAGAACACAAAACCAACAGTTCTTCAGACTCAATAATTTCGTTGCTTATCATGGATCCAAGTATTTTTTTCACAACCCCTCTTGATAATCTAACGTAATGTGTTTCCGGTGATTATTGCTATTTTATTAAGATCCCTAAAATATCAAACATTTTTTCCTTCTAAATAATTGATTCTAGGTCTTTTGAATTGAAGCAAATTTATGTATCTTTTGGGTTGTATAAGAAAAATTAGGCTAAATTATTTTTTGTCTCAATTTATTTAATAATTTTCATTAGATTCTTTATTTTTTATCTAAATTCAACTTGTTTTGTTGCATCATATGGTCATTAGCAATGTAAATAGTATATTTACATGACAAATGGCCATTAACAACACATCAATAGTCAGGTAGGATTCTACCATTAATGATTTAGACGGAGTTTACATAAGAAATCAAATTAAATTTATTTTAAAAATAAGGAACGTAATTCAACATTTTAAAAATAAAACGATTAAATTAAACTTAATAAATAAAGGGACCAAATAAGTTTTGAGGAATAAAAAAAATTATGAAATAACTTATCACAATGATTCTAAACTAATAAATAAAGTGTTTTTAATTTCATGAGACTTAGAATTTCAAGATTTAAGGATATGAATTCTTTTTATTCAAATTAGCTAGCAGCTTTCTATGCTTCAAATTGCAGAAATTTCTTATTATTCCTATTTGTTAACAATCTTAATGAAAAGATAAGTACTAAATTCAAGTTCTAGTAACAAATTGGAATATATATATATATATATATATATATATATATATATATATATATATATATATATATATATATATAAAATAACTTTGCATGTTTTGACAAAAAATAAAATAAAATCCGAATGCAAAACATTTAATTTTGGAAGAAATATATTCACTAAAGCATTTTTGAAACTCAATAAAACAATAAATAAAGTAACAAGTATCAAAAGAAGAATGAGTTATAAAAATATGAACAAGTTATAAATTTTTTTTATGAACATAAGGGCTAAAGCCCAAGCTTAAACACCCCTGAAGAACGATAGTCCTACTGAGTCATCTAAAAAAGGTAAAAAATGCAATCAGGAATATCATAAAAAACACAGAAATCTTCTTGCAACTGCAGCGCTTCTTTGACCGACCCAGACGCATCATCCACTTTGTTGGCCTCCCGAAAGACATGAGAGAAAGAAATATCCAGCCGAGTAGAAGCCATAGACTTAATCTCCTTCACTCACTTAAAACAAAGGTGGCATTCTAATGTAGCTCCATGTAGAGCTTGTAAGCCTTGGATCATCTTCATCAATGGAGTCCTTTGCTTCTTGAAGATCAATGACAGCATAATAAAGAAGGAGGAAAGGTGATTGGAGACGTCACTTCAAGGAGAAGATGAGTTAAGAAGAAGTTCACCACCATAGGAAGTCACGGATAAGAGCTTGAAGGTAGGAAAAGATGAGTGGAGGGAGAGGGAGAGGGGGGGCAAGGAATTTATGCCTCAAATGAGGTCTGAACTTTGAAGTCTAATTTCTCAAATGATCAAAGTTGAAAAAATGCACATACAAGGCCTTTATTTATAACCTAAGTGTCACACAAAATTGGAGGGAAATTTGAATTTATATTCAAATTTCACTTGAATTTGAATTTGAATTTGTGGAGCCAAAATTTCACTAATTATGATTAGTAAATTTCAGCTATGGTTCAACCCACTAATCCAATATCAAGTCTAAGATTCTCCACTAAGTGTGCTTAGGTGTCATGAGACATGTAAAACATGAAGGACATACACAAAGTGTGACTATATGATGTAGCAATGAGGTATAGCAAGCAAATTCTCACCTCCCCCTTAGGCTGGTCCAAAATTTAATTGGATTGGGCTTCTCCCAATTCAATTAAATTTCTCTCCAAACACACACATCAAATAGTGCACTTAATGAATGTGAAATTACAAAATTACCCCTAATAGAAAAACTAGTCTAGGTACCCTAAAATACAAGGGCTAAAAAATCCTACATTACTAGGGTACCCTCCCAACACTATGGAGCCCTAAATACAAGGCCCAAATATAATGAAACCCTAATCTAATATGTACAAAGATAAGTGGGCTCATACTTAGCCCATGAACCCAAAATTTGCCCTAAGGCTCATGAGAACCCTAGGGTCTTCTCCTATATCTCTGGCTCAATCTTCTTGGAATCTTCTATCCAATGCCCTTAGGGGTAGGATTGCATCACATTCCTTATAGTCATAGGTAGGGTTTTAAATATCAATCCACGATAGTGATTTAGACTACAATGTCAAGATTTTTTAACTGTCCACGACCACAACATGATCCTAATTGGAACCGTATCGACCATATTTTTCCGTGATTTGCTGTGATATCAATAAATAATACGACGAAACCACAACGCGACTGCAACCGATATTTAAAACCTTGTCATAGGCTTGAACGTATTGTAGCTATGTTTTATCCAATGCAGTTTTCTAAATATAAAACATAGTACTTGTCTCATCCATGATCTTATTCTTAAACACATACTCATTTCCTGAGCCAAAGCAAAGGTAGTGGGCCAATCATCAAGGTTTGTAGGACAAGAGAACACTTAACATTCGATGAAACCCACTGAAGCAACATGGGAGAATGAAAATGAGTGGGAAAATTTCCTTCCCACGACTTTCCCCATATATCATAGACCTTTATGTAATCCTTGAAGAGGTGGAGAGTAGACGCGTCTACAAAAAGACACAAGGGACAAATAGTCGAATCAACCATGTGTTTTCTTACTCTTTGTTGGTTAGTTAGAAGCAATTCTCTAAATGTCTTCCAAACTGAAAATTGAATCCTCTAATGAATTGACAATCTCTACACATACTCAAACACAATACAGATTGGGAATTTATCAGTATCTAGCAAGGAATCAAAAGCAAACTTTGAGGTAAAGTGGTAAACTCCCCATCTGCATAACCACGCCAATTAATCAAATACTCTTGAGCATCTTGAGACTGTAAACAAAATATTTTGATTTGGTTAACAATATCATAGGGTAACAAATGTTGGAATTTAGTGAGCTCCTATGATGCACAAACACGATATGATACGTATCCAGTACGACAATACCTTTATTTTAAAAATATATAAGATACGATATGTGTAAGACACATATTTAAAAATGAATAAAAATTCATAAAATACAATAAATATATAACTACAATTCTACAAATTCAAATTAAAAACATATTTCTTGGACATTACTAAAAAATAGTTTTTTTAGAAAATCTCATTCCTTTTTTGAAATCATTTATAAAGAGAACAATTTTCAATTTTTGTTCACTAAGGGACAATATTTCTATATTATACATATTGTGTTTCATATAGTTGTATTGGATTTTTAGAAAGCTTGGATACATCACCATAACAAACTTTTGGATACTTCATCGCTACATATTGGTGATTGGATGATGTATCTAAAAGAGTATCAGTATAGGATACCTGAAACAAATTGAATTCTCAATACTTCATAGGTTTAGATACTCTATTGACATGTATCGGTGAAATATCTAAGAGTATCATATCAAATACGTATCCAATATGGATACATGAAGCAAATTGAAAAATCGATGCTTAATAGGTGAGCTCCCATGAGAAATAAGAAGTAGTCACAAACTTTTCAACATTATTTGGAATCTATTCATCTAGGATTGGATTGACTGCAAAGCTTTGGAGGGAGTTGCTTAATGGGAGCCACATATCAATCCAAAACTTAGCTGATTTCCCATTTCTAACAGACCAAATGAAGTTCTTCTCAACAGAAGTCCAAGAGGATTTAACTCCTTGCCAGAGATTGGATCATGCACGGTTCATGTCAATGATAGGCAAAATGTCATTCCCACACTTGTATTTTGCCCTGACCACCTTGACCCATAAATCATTTGTATTATTAATCAACTTCCAACCCACCTTCATCATAGTTGGTTGCTTTGCTGCCCTCGTGTCTCATAAACCAAGACCCCCTAGGTTTTTAGGAACACAAAGAGATTCCCAGGGAGTTGTACAAGTCTTCTTACTTTAATCATAATCCCCCCAAATAAACCCTCTACACTTCTGATCCACTACATCATGAAAAATTTCACAAGAACGTAAAACATATTTGGTGTAACAGCCCCATTTTTGGTAATATAAATAAAAAGAGTTTTATTTAAAAATTAATAGAGTTTTAAAAAATTAAATAAATGAGATGAAAGAGTTTTTGTTAATTAAAATAAGGGTTTCATACATTAGAAAATAGAGTAAAATGATGTTTTAGAAAATAAATGAATGTTTTAATTGGTTATTTATTTAATGAAAGAGTAAAATAGAGTTCATTTTTATAAAATGATAAATAAATAATAACATATTAGGTCAGTTTTTACAATTACAGTCTCTATGCTCTTCCTTCCTCCCAAATTTGTTCTCTCTCTTTCTTCTCCCAAAACATTCTCTTTTTTCGCATACACCCAAACTTGTCCCAGTAAAACTATGATCCCCGACTCATTAATCATTGGATCATCCTGAAATTTAGACATCAGCTTTGGAACTCAATTTTCCTAAAATAAAGATCAAAGTGAAAAAAGTCCAATGTGAATTAAGGGTTGCACCTAATTGGATTACTCTCCTACAAATTGATAAAGATGTTTTGAGGCCAACTTGAAGAATCACTTTGGGAAGCCCAATTTACAAGACAAGAAGCATCCATAGGTTGAGTTGATTAATTTTGGTGGACTATTAATATTAGGCTGATTAGATGATAATTAAGCCCAACATGTTAGGCCTATTTTCGGACTTGTAATATGTTGTCGCGAGCTTTTATTGTTATTTTAAAATCCTTAAATTATTAGATGAGCTATTGGGTCATGGGCCTAAATTAGGGTTATTAGTAGGAGTATAAATAGATTGGTTAAACACTTTTTTGGGAGAATTTGAAGATTAATCTTTGTTCTTGGATTAAGAACTGATAGTGTTGGTTCTACTGGCAGGTCAAAGTTAGGGTCACGCTCATTTTGATAACTTGGGCTCTACCAGCAGGTCACAGTTAGGGTTAAGTTCCTTTCTTTTTATACTTATTTTCATGATGATCCTAAGTGTTCTCTTATCATTCGACCTATAGGCTTACCTGTTTGGAAGTGAAGCACAAGGAATGAAGTCAACTTGATGCTCAATACTTCTTAAAGGAGGTAATCCATATGGAATTTCTTCTGGAAAAACATCAACAAATTCCTCTAACAAGTAAACAACCTCACAAAGCAAAGAAGAGTTAAGATCATTAGTAAAATAAACATCCTTGTACATGAGTACAAGTAGTTGCTCTCTAGCCATCAAAGCATTATCAACCTTTCTTTTCTTTGCAAATGCTCTCATTCTCTTATTTTTCTCTTATTTTCTCTGTTTTTCTTGAATGTTCAATTGTTCTTCTCTCAACTTACACTCTCTTACCATTCTGATTTGATCAGCATAGGCCTCAACGGGCCGGAAAGGTATTAACATAATGGTGCGATTGTTCAAAACAAGAGCATATCAATCTTTGTAACCATCATGTAACCTTTCTATCAAATTTCCATGGAAGCCCTAGAAGTATATGCCTAGCATGCATAGGTACCACATCACAAAGAACTTTATCCTTGTATTTACCAATGGGAAAAGAAACCAACACTTTCTTGGTCACCCTTATGTCTCTACAATCATTCAGCCACTGAAGTATATATGGATTAGGGTTCTTTAATGTGGGCAAACCCAAACCAAAAAGGTGCTAGCAACATTAGTACAACTTCCACTATCAATGATCAAATTGCATACCTTGTTTTTTATGTGGCATCTTGTATGAAAATATGCTCGCGTTGCTACTCATCACCTTCTACCTTAGGCTGCATGTTAAGAGCACACCTAGTAACAAGAACATCTCCATTTATATGTTAAGCAACATCAACATCACTGTAATCCTCCAATGGTGGCATTTCATCATCACTTGAGCTCTTACTCTCTATGCCTCCATTATCCTGCAATATCATGGAACTTTTTATTTGGACATTAAGAAGCAATATGTCCAACTCCTTGACACCTGAAACATGTGATATCACGAGATCTAGAAGATAAATTAATTTCCATTTTACCTTTAGGTGCAACAAATGAATTTTTGGACTTAGCTTCATCTTTTGACTTTGTCATAAATTTGTTGTTTTGCCAATTTGACTTCCATGAAGAAGGGGAAGCAAATTTGGAAGTACTCTTAGCTTTCAATTGTCTCTCCACTTGAATAGATTTGTGCAACAAGTCCTCCATCTTCACATAATGTTGTAATTCTACCACATCAGTTATTTCCTTCTTCATACCTCCAATGAATCTGGCCATAATTGCCTCATGATTTTCTTCAACAATGGCTTTAATCATGGCTACTTCCATTTCCTTGTAGTAGTCCTCTACACTCATGGAACCTTGAGTTAGAGTTTTCAATTTTCTATGCAAATCCCTATGATAGTGGCTAGGTACAAATATCTTTCTCATGACAGTTTTCATCTCCCCTCATCTACTAATAGGCCTTTCACATTCTTGCGCCTACTAGTCACAAGCTGATCCCACTAAATACTAGCATAATCGATGAATTCAACAACTACTAGTTTAACCTTTTTCTCCTCAGAATAATTATGGCTATCAAACACATGTTCAACCCTTCTCTACCACTCCAAATGCAATTCAGGATCATTTTTACCTTGAAACGTAGGGATTGTCATCTTAATGCTCCCCAAATAATTATCTCTTCTTGGTTCGCCTATTTGCCTTCTTCCAATCTCAAGTTTAAAGCTTGAAATTGTTCATTAACAACTTTGAGAAATAACTTGCGATCCACTCATTCTTCTCCACTCATGATTAAAATTGCTACAAGAATTGTGTTAGAAGTGATCATAAATGGACAAATAAATATCCTCACACAAACACTCTCTCACATATTTACACTCAATAATTTTCTTTTTCACTCGTGTTTCACTATTTTTGGCTTTTTCCCTCTAATAGTCTCACCACTCTTGCATTTTACCACTCAACTTCTCTTTATGAGCTCTTAAGTAAGAAATTTTGGGGTTGATTATACACGACAAGACACAACAAGGAATCAATGAGAACTTAGTGAATAAGAACAAACAAAGGACAAGGAACAAGGAATTTAAGAAAAGTGTTTCTTTTTATTTATTTATTAAGAGAATAAAACCCAAGGAAGACTGATAGAACAAGAAGAAAATAAGATCAATAGCCACACTTTACTTTTTTTTCAATTTGTAAACAAATTTAAAAACTGCCCAGATTTTTCTTCTTTTCTTTTTCCACTTTCTTTTTTTCTCATGTTTTTTTTTTGTTTCTTTTTTATTTTTTTTCTCTGCACTTTTTTTGCATGAAATTCAAATTTGAACACAAACATGTGATTGGGTAGATCCAAATCTAGATTGTAATAGAATTTTGGTTCCAAATTTGAAAATCAAATTCAAATCCTAACAACTTCAATTATCCAAATCTAGGTTGTAATAGAATTGTCTCCAAATTTGAAAAACAAATTCAGATCCTAACAACTTTAATTATCCAAATAGGGATTGTAACAGAATTTTGGCTCCAAATTTGAAAATTGGATTTTTTTGCACTAATTTTTTTATAATATATATAAAAAAGAAGACAAAAGATATTGATAATAGATAGAGTTTAGAAAAGAAAGATAGACTCAAAGAAACAAAACAAAGGAAGATGAAATAATAATATAGAGTTAAAGAAAAAGGCTAAGAACAAACAAAGAAGGAAACACACAAGAAAAAAAACACACAAAGGATAGATAACACCTGATTTAAAGAACCAAAGTTCTGATACGAAATGATAAGAGAACAATTAGGATCGTCTTGAAAACAAGTATAAAAAAGAAAGGAACTTGACCCTAACCGCGACCTGCTGATAAAACCAAAGTTATCAAAAGGAGCATGAACCTAACCGCGACCTGCCAGTAGAACCAACACTATCAGTTCTTAACCCAAGAACAAAGGAAAAACTCTCACAATAGAGAAACTCTCAAATTTCATTAATCTTCAAATTCTTCCAACAAAGTGTTTAAGGAGTCTATTTATACTCCTACTAATAATCCTAATTTAGGCCTATGACCCAATAACTAATATAATAACTTAAAGACATTAAAATAACAATAAAAGGTCGTGTCAACCCATTACAAGTCCAAAAATAGGCCCAACATGTTGGGCTTAATGATTATCTAATCAACCCAATATTAATAGTTCACCAAAATTGATCAACTTAGCCCATGGATGCTTCTTGTCTTGTAAATTGGGCTTCCAAAAGTGATTTTTCATGTTGACCTCAAAGCATCTTCATCAATTTGTAGGAGAGTGACCTAATTAGGTGCATCCCTTAATTCACATTGGTCTTCTTTCTCTTTGATCTTTGGAATCAGCCCTTGCAATGCTTGCTTCATCCTCTTAGTCTAGGACCTTGTCATAGGACCTCTAATTCCCTGTAAAGGATCATTAGACAAGCTGGTTTCACCTCCATTATTCCCTCCCTCTTCGAAAGGATTCATCCTCGAATTTGATTCGTTACCTACATCAAAGAAAGATAGATCAGCCACATTAAAGGTAGCACTTATGTTACCATATTCTCTTGGAAGGTCCAGCTTGTAAGCATTGTCATTTATCTTTTCTATAACTTAAAAAGGCCCATCCCTTCTTAGTTGCAATTTGGATTTTCTTTGAGCAGGAAACCTTTCCTTCCTCATATGAATCCATACCCAATCTCCTGGAAGCTTTTAACTAAAGTATGCAACTGGTTTAGAGTCCTGTATCAGTACAACCCATATTCCAACACCAGGAGCATCACATTCAATTTCAAAAGCTTCATCAAAATTAGGCAAACAAAGAAAAGGTGCATTGGTCAGCTTATCTTTCAATAAATTAAAAGCTTTCTCATGCACATCAGTCCACTTGAACACCACATTCATTTTGACAAGTTCATTTAAAGGTGCAGCAAGTGAACTAAAGTTCTTTACAAGTCTTCTATAGAAGTTTTTGGACTTGTTGCACCTAAGATTGATTTAAAGGTGCAGCAAGTGAACTAAAGTTCTTCATCTCCTTCTCATGACAACTTCCTAAAGGATATATTGTGAGAACTTTACCTAAGAATGCTAATAAGGCAAGAATTTTTTATACCTCATTAGCATTCTTAACATGAATCTTAAGGAACCACTAGAGACGTTGTTATTGTTGTCGGACTACACATGTGAGCCCGCCTAGAGCTAAGGGATGATTTTATCGAAATTGGTGTTAGAAAGAACATGAGTATGGATCATTAGAGGATCAAATTGGGGTTTATTTTGGGATGTTTACTGTATTATAATTTTGTTTGTACAATGATAACTACAAGTTGCTCATGTTTGACAGGTCAGTTGATGCTCTGGTACAAATTGGATGGCTAATTGAGTGTTTGGTTTTGAATGTTAGAAACCTAGAAATTGGGGAATTTTTTATTCTTGCATGTTTTCTTGAAATTGATTAAGGGGTTTTGTTCCCCATGATATGATCACATGTTCTATGCTATTGGTTTTCAATTTGGGTGTGTTTTGAGGATTGAATTGTGTCTCTTTTGCTTTACAAAATGGAGGTTTTTAGCAAAGCACGATCATGCTTGATGCAAGCACGTCCGTTTTTAGTGAAAATCAGTTGTTTTCAGCCTGTGCTATTTTCCTGACGACATGAATTAAATTTTAGCCTAAAAATGACAAAGAAAATGATTGAATTAGGTTTTGTGGTCTGCATGAAAGTTGTAGCCCTGGATGTTAGCTAAAAAATTCCAATGGTTCCACCAAATTCAGAGTAGTACAACCCCCTTGAGAGTCAAATTACTTAGCAAAGGTGGAGCTGTCAGGATTAAGCAATGATCCAATGTTTATCTTAAGTTTAGACATAGTTAATGGTCAAATCGGTTTTTGTGATCAACATAAGAGTTGTACATAATTGTCTTAACTTTCAAACAAGATACATATGAACTTAATAGGATTAGTACATCCCTTATACTTGTAGCTTTTCTCTACAAGATAATTGTCTTAACTTTCAAACAAGATAAAGTCATAGTAACTTAGGAGGAAATGTAAGGATATACTTGTTTACTATACATGTACATGCGATTTCTATTAATTGAATGAATAAGTGAATGATTATATGCCTTAAATGTTGAAAGATTATTATTGTATGATATGTGTGTGTGTGTGTGTGTGTGTGTGTGTGTGTGTGTGTGTGTGTGTGTGTGTGCGTGCGTGTGTGTGTGTGATGTATGAGAAGTGATAATATAGTTCGAATTAATTGATATATATGTGTGTATGTGTGTGTGTGTGTGTGTGTGTGTGTAAATATTACTATTGTGTGATGTGTATATGATTCATGAGACATAATGACATGACATTTTGGGATTATGAAATTGTGATTGAGATTGAGTATAAGTGTCAAGTTAAGCATGCGTTAATTTGTAAGATACACGTGAATATGTGATTGTGAATTGTGACATTGTGAGATATTAAATTGTGGACATGAAATATGGTTGTGAATAAGTATTTGGTTAATACTTTATATGATATTACTTGTGAATTATACAATAACTTGATTGGTGTTTACCTTGAGAAAAGTGTTTATGCACGAGGTGTTAAAAGGAATATATAGGATTCCAAGTAAGGTACCTGAGGTGTTAAAAATGAAAGTGTAGGGTTCCAAGTTAGGAATCTAAGATGTTAAAAGAAAAGTGTAGGGTTCTAAGTTAGAAATCTAAGGTGTTAAATTGTGGCGTAATGTGTTAAACGTGTTTGAAAACAAGTGTGATGTCATGAGTATTGTACACTTATGAGCAGTGTGTGCATGCAAAAATTGTTTTAAGGGTTGGACATGAATCAGGAAGGTGAGGCCTTAACGAATTCTTCAGAGTCTAGGCCTTGGGGGTAAATACACTCGGTTTGAGTGCTCCTTTAAGCCTATGTTGATCCCATATGGTTGGAGCATTCTCGCAAAACAAAGTGACTCTAACTGGTGACCTTATGATTTCACTTAGTGAGAGTGATCTGACATACTCATTCTGTGACGTGTCTTGTTATGTACTCCTAAGCACTCTGGTGTTATTTTTCATTAACATGGTACCACACTGCTGATAGGATTGAGTCTTAGAGTATTTGTTGCATAACGTCTGCGTAATGATCATTGTGACTTGTTACGTGACGATGGATAATGAATTGTGTAAGTGTAAAATGTTGTATTGTACTTGAGATGTGTTGTTTTGAACATGTGTTGTTACGCAATGAGTGATAAAATTATGCGAATTGTGTTAAGTTGGGCTTGTTACACACACACACACGAGCGCACGCGCGCGCGCGTGTGTGTGTGCTATTAGAGCATAGGTTTCTATATTGATTACATGAAGTTTTGAACATCTAGTTTTTATCATTTTTGTTTCACATGCTGAGTCTTTAGTTTATTCTCTAGAGTTTTGGACGATCTTGTTTTGAGCAAAAAATGTTTTCATACCCTTAATTGATAAGTTTTTAATTTAGTAATTAACGCAGATGTGAATATTTTACTCACGTGAACTCCTTTATGTTTGTTGAATAAATCATTTTATGTAATTCCATATTTTCATGTATTTTATTATATAAATATTTATATCGAGGTAGAGGTTGTCACACACACACACACACACATTAATCGTGAAAATTGTAAATAATTTTCAAAAAGAGTAATAATATTCACTAGTGATTAAATGTTTGAGTGTGAGACATAAAATTTATTTTCGATGATAAGTTCTTTTTCGTCAAATAAACAATTATAGTTTTCAACTTAAGAGGATTGCCAAGTATTAATAAAAATAGTAATAACAATTTCGAGAGTAATATCCATTATCATAGTTTATGTGTAAATAGTTTCTAATGATTTCAATAATAATAATTTCAATATCAATGTTTTTCGATAGTAATAATGTTGATGATAAATTTAAACATACATGTTAGATAAAAGTAAAGGTTTCAAGAAGAAATGAAAATTGAAAAAATATAAGGGTTTAAAGAAATGCAAAAAAAGTAAACAAAACAATTTTTTATCTAATGTGAGATGAATACATACACTATAACCTTTGAAATGAAAGTCATTTCTATGTGAACGACGCAGGTGGTGCATGAGAATTTGAGTAGTAGTAATTCAATTTAAC
Source organism: Glycine max (assembly GCF_000004515.6). Lineage (NCBI taxonomy): Eukaryota > Viridiplantae > Streptophyta > Magnoliopsida > Fabales > Fabaceae > Glycine > Glycine max. Next base: position 40,300,711 of record NC_016091.4, read on the forward strand.
GAAAAATGGTTGTCAGATGTCTTATTTATAGACTTTTAACAAGAACGATTGAATTATATGATTTTGACATGTCTACAAATAAATTCTTACCTACTTAGATCTAACAGCTTCAATGGTCTTTGCATGATCTCTTTTGCCAAAATGTTATAACCTCTATTTTGAATTTGAATTTATCCTTTTGTCCCTGCGCTTCTTTCTTCACGTGTGTAATAATACTTTCTAAACTATTTTCATCGAAATAAAATCTTTCAAGTACATATGATAACATTGAAAACTATTTTATGGAAATAATATTTTTTGATGAGAATACTTAATCTTATATACTTCCTTCATCTTACTACCATTTTTTTCTCATTGAAATAATGGCCATCAAAATGAACTAAGTTTCCAAACTTAAAATTTTTTCATAAGAGAGATAACAATATCCTATACTTTTGTAAAAATTTGAACCTAACTCGCTCAAAGTTAAAATGGATTTTCCTTATCAAAGCCGGACCAAAATTGGAAAAGGTGCCTACGAGTTTGAATTTCATTTTCATGCCTAATTATATATGTACATTTTGAAGGTGGGTGTGCTCATACATTTTATTGAACTCATATAGTCCTTGTCAATGATATTCTTTTTCTTTAATCTCCTAACCCCAAACTTAAACCAAGAGACTAACCCCTAATTCGCATTGAGTTCGACAGTTCGAGCTATATATATATGTGCAGTACTTTTTAATTTTTTTTAAATCTTTACATTAATTTTCCTTGACGACAAAAGCTTTTTACTCTTTTGTAGGCCTGAGTGAAGTTTGGATCTCTCTTTATTTGGACAGAAAACTTCTAATTTTTGGCTAACTGATATCTGCGAACACCAATCTCTATATTCTATGGTCTATTTCCTTGCACTTCCTAGATTTCCTACATGGTCCACACCCTAGCTAGTGCTTTAAAGGGAAAGATAGACTCATAAATTTATGAACTTATTACTTATAGCATCAACATAACAAACCAAGATTAAGGTGAATTTGTTGCACGAGTAATATGAAAAAAATAGTCAACTATATCTATAGTAACTGTTATAATTAATCTAGGATTCTAGGGTTGGCCAGTATTTATTAATTATAGATATTGTTATAAATATTTCTATTTATACTTTTAAATTTCACTTAAATTAAAAATAAAAAAAACGAACACATCATAGTATATATATGTAATGATAATGATGAATTTAATTGTCGGAGCTATATAGTGCGGTGCCCTCTCTCCCAGGTTTCCCAAAAAATAGTATATTGAAAATATGATAGGGCATGTAGAGGTCTACTACGTGTCAAATATCATCATGTTTTTCATCTTTCAATTTGAGCCATCTTTTAATACAGCATGCTTAATCATTTCTAAAGCTACCAAACTACAGATTGTATATTAACATTCTTCGGGTTAACTAATAACCAAAAAAATAATTGAAGCCCAATTCCTTCTACTATTATAAACGGGTCAAATTAATGCTGAACTGTAGGGAAATAGCATGCACCAGATTTAAAAGTAACTTTCTAAAATTGCTTGACATATTCATGAAACAGCACGTCATTTCCCAAGGATATCGGTATGAACAATGATAATCACACTGATAATAAATAAAAGAAAAAGATTACCTTTTTCATACAATTAGAAGCCAGCAAGTAAAAAAGAAGAATGTAAGTATGTACTCCAGCTGCAAGAAAGTCCTCTCAGACAGTAATTATCTGCAAGAAACTATCAAGTTTGTACTTGGTGTGGTTTATAAATTTAACTTATAGAGATCTTATTGTAAAAAATAATAATAATTTAATGTAACATAATTTATGTTTTTTTAGTTAATAGTTAATATGTTATAAGTAGGAAATATATTTATAAATTTTATTGATTTTTATATAAAAAAAATTATTTTACTGATAATTAATTTCTGCCAAAACACTGATCAATTTTAATAGATTTCTTCTAATAAAGTCTAGGTTTGAAACATAATTTGTATTTGAACAACTTTATTTAACAATAATGTAATTTTAGTTTATTATAACTAACATCATATTTCTATAATATAATTTCCCATCTAGAAATAAATGCACCCCTCCACCAAACACGCAACAAATAAAAGGAGAGATAATTTGAGTATTTAACTTTAGCCATTCATTGCTCATGGACATGGGTGAGTGAGGAGTTCAATGAAAATGGCTATGACATTAGTTAGAGAGCATGTTTTTCTTAATCAAAATCAAAAAGAGATCAATTGGGTTAATTACCTTGGTGACATGATGGACCCAAAGTCTCCATTCAGTGCACTTTAGTCCTCCAACCCTAATCACTACCCTTCACACCCACTTTGAAATTTCCCAAGTCCATCATCCCAAACCTTTCTCCCTAAGAAAAGAGATAGATAGATAGATAACTCTAACTAAGGTCTATGTCAACATCGTGGAAGTTTGACCAATATATTCCCATTTCCAGAGTGGCACCAGACCAAGAAGATTTGTTTTTTTTTATTATTTTATTATTTTATTTTGCTATATACCAAGAAGAATTTTCGTAGCATAGAGATGCCTACCCCACCTTTATTGTTGTTGTTATTATTATTATTAATATTAACCTTTCAAATTGGAACTCAATAATGAGTGGGCCATAACAGTGAAGAAAGTAAAGAGGAAATTAATTGTCAAGAGGTGGGGAGGATCCGTAACAGTAGGAGAGGGGAAGTTGAAAAAAGAAGATCTAGAAGGGAAAATATCCACACCTCACCATGGATCTGCTTACCTTTCTTTTCCCTTTTGCTTTATTTCTTTATTAATGTAATAATCTTTTTCCCCTCACAGAACTTGGCATGTGAGCAATGTTAGAACATCATCAAAATTTTCCAGTAAAGAAAATTAAATTATCAACTTTAAGAACGTTTGTTTATCAACACGATTCTTATTGTTTTAAAATTAAATAAAAAATAATTTTAAATTTAATTATATTTTTAGTTCCTCAAATACCATGATGGAATGATTTTAATTCCTCATATTTTAATTATGTTAATTGAGACTCTCAAGTTTCTTTTTTTTTTTTTTTTCATTTACAATTAGATCTTTCCATCATGATTTTATCTAATATTTAAGTTATTAAATTTTCTCAAAAAACAAAATCTTTCCTTTTGTTATTCATTGTTTTCATAAAATAATAATTTACTTACAAGCATTATCAACATGACCATTAGGTTAATATATAGTACATTCACAACATCCTTTAATATCATTATAGATTAAATATTTTTTATTTTTTATTTTATTTTTCAACTGATATTTATTTATTGTCATGTTATGTCTATTTTTCACACCAATTTTGTTAAATATTAGATATAGCATGATAGAGACACCTAATTATAAACAGAAATTCAATTATCATTATTAAAAAATTAAGGGCCAAGTAGTGAGTACATGTTTTGTTTGTAGTTTGAAATTTTGAAACACTGTTTTAATGCAAATTCAACAATGAAAAGAAAAATAAATGTAAAATTAAGGGTATTAATCTATTGGTAAAATTACTATTGCCTTTAACATAATTTTGCAACGGATTCTCGAAGCTGCTTGAAAAAGTTAGAACTTATATGAGAACTTAAAATTTATGTTCGATTATTATGTTACCATTGTATAAAAAAATCAAAATTAAATAATTATAATTCCTAAAGGATTAAAATGAACAATTGGATGTTTTTCAAATCACGATCAACATGATGTGAGTGCATTGCAAGAGAATTCCCCTCTTGTCTTCCTTGGTTATGCCATGACCCTTTTGTCTTCTTTATCACATCCCCACCATAGCGTGAAGTGGTAAAATTAACCCCAGCCCCCCCCCCCCCCCCCCCCCCCTCTAATTTTAAATTAAAGAAACAAACATTAAAAATTATAAAACAAATCAAGTGCCCTTCAAGTCAACAACAACCACTACCATGGAAGCCAAAAAAAAAAAAAAATTAATTAATTGATAATCATTAGCAAAAGCTGAATCACGTGCTGCCACGCGCTTCACAAAATCCAAAGCAATAGAAGGCCACCACAAAGTCTCTGCCATGCAGAGTTTCTCCCTTCCCTTGGCCATTTGGGAACAGCCCAACACAACCAACGAACAAACCACACACACACAACAAAATAAAACACGAATGCAAACAAATGCAGAGAATATAAGGTTCACTCAAACAGCATATTAGAAATTAATTTTGGTTTCAGTCCTCCCAAAGTAAATAATAATTCAACAAACTATTTTTTAGAAGCAATTCTTTTTCAACAAACTATTTATACTCAGCAATAAAAGGCATACTCTCTCCGTTGTTGATGTATAAAGTTTTGTTATTAAGAAAGATAATTAATAATCATAAGATAGCATTATATAACTTTTTTAATATATTTTATTATCTCTAATTAATTTAAAAAATTATTTATTAAATAATAACAATTACTCTCATTAAGATACTTTATAAAAAAGATTAATATTTTATTTTATTAGTTTTGTAAAATGATAATTAATTTTTAATATTTTTTTCTAAAACATTATATAAACTAAGGGAGTAAAAATTGAATTAAAACAATCTTGTGCGAACTCATTTATTATAAGCAGTAAAAAAATTTCTTATGATAAAAATTTAATGTAATTTCATGTTCAAACTCTTGCAATAAAAGATTATTAATTAAATTAAAACAAATTCGCAATTGATTAGCATTCTTTTTTGTTATTATATTATTAATGTGAAATATTTATTAATTTTATATAACATGTAATTAATTTTTGGTAACGAATCTAGTTGATATTTTTTAGTAAAGCCCTCCTTCTCAGTTTCTTTTGTCCTTGTATGTGCCAAATATCAACGTAATGATATTGTTCTCTCCAAAAAAAAAAAACTCTTACAAGCAAAACAAGTGTCCTTAAAATATTGGGATTAAGAAACTAAAACACAAAAATATTTTTTATGTAAATCAGAAGAAAACATGAAATAAAAATTATGAGTAATGTAATTTTTGACCTCCCACTAAAAACATTTTTATTAATATTTCTACTTTTAAGTTAATCAATGCCGAAAAAAAAATGTAATGATCTTGTATTTTTTATTTTATTATTAATAATTAATCGTCCTACCTCATTAAATCTCTTTTCCTCCAGTCTCCCGAAATTGGCGCAGAAACAGCAGCAGAGAAGAAACACAAAGCGACGTTCTCTTTCTGCGTTCCACTAATTGAATTCCTTCGCTTCACTTTCTTCCTTTCTTTCTTCGCACTAGTATTAAAAAAAACGCAGAGCGCAGACTAATAGCATCGTTCTTTGAATCGGGTTGCCGAGGACCCGACCCGGATCCATGGGGTGCGTGAGCTCGAAGCAAGCGGTGTCAGTGACGCCGGCGATTGACCACTACGGCGCCTTCCGGAGCAATGCGGGTGGTCCGTGCGAGCCGGAGAAGAAGAGGACCGAGTCTGGAGGAGGACCGAGTCAGAGCGAGGTAGGTGAGTCTGGCAGAACGAGTTCGAATTGCGAGTCGCTGAGCTTCAGGCTGGGGAACCTCCAGAAGTACGTGCAGGGCGAACACGTTGCAGCCGGCTGGCCCGCCTGGCTCAGCGCCGTCGCCGGCGAAGCCATTCAAGGCTGGGTCCCCCTCCGCGCCGACGCCTTCGAAAAACTCGAGAAGGTGAGGAAGAAGAAGAAGGGTCACCAAATATGTTCTCAGTCTCTGTACTTTCGGCAAAACTTAATTTTAGTCCTCCGAACATAAACTTTCAATCAATTTGGTCTCGAACTCTACTTGAAAAAAAAATAATGATTTTCATCCTTCCTTACAGTGAAAGAGTCTGTAACAAGGGACGGAAATCACTGTTTTTTGGGAGTTCAGGAATGATAGTTGAAGTACGGAAACTAATACTAATTTTAACCACCAATATTAAAAACATATTTTATTCTAAAAAATAAATAAATTAACATTATTATTCTTATAATAATTATTTTGATTATGATAATTGATAATGATTACGATTTGATGGTGATGATGATGATTAAGTGATTGAGTGGTGGTGGTGGTTGATGTTGACAGATAGGGCAGGGGACGTACAGTAGTGTGTTTAGGGCGAGGGAGCTTGAGACGAGGAAGATAGTGGCATTGAAGAAGGTGCGGTTCGACAATTTCGAACCGGAGAGTGTGCGGTTCATGGCGCGTGAGATACTGATCCTGCGACGGCTTGATCACCCCAATATCATAAAGCTTGAGGGTTTGATTACTTCGAGGTTGTCGTGTAGCATATACCTCGTGTTTGAGTACATGGAGCATGACATTACAGGGCTCTTGTCTTCACCTGATATCAAGTTCACTGAACCGCAGGTAATAAACTACTAATAATTTGAATGAAATAGAGGTGTAGGTTTTCTTTAATGTGTTTTTAGTGTCGTTTTCTGATCTTTATTTAGAGTTTTTACTTGGCTAGTTTGGGTGATGAAGGTTAGTATTATATGCTTGTTGGATTAGTAATATGAATAAAATAAAGTATATAAGTGAGATAATTGTCATCGGGTAGTTTTTGAACTTAAGTTAGATTCAAAAATTCAAATTCTAATATGATATAAGAGTTTATCTCATGGTTGTTGTTGGACCTATCAGGCCGTCATCTAATCTTGGACATGAGGGGACTTTGTTGGAGATTTCACATTGACCAGGGAAGAAGTCAAAATAGTGTGTATTAGTAGGAGATATCATGATCCCACAAGCTTGTTTTTGAAATTGGATTAGGCTCAAATTCAAGCAACTTCAGGATAACAGAGATGAAACTCTAGTTATGATATGAGTACCAAAAGCAACTAAGATACTGTATCTATGTTTTTTAATAATAATAATCAATGAATTGTTGTGATTTTCTGTGGTGTAGTATTGTTGTTGTTTTTGGTTGAATGGATAAGATGGTTTTTCTGTGTGCGCAGATTAAGTGCTACATGAAACAGTTGTTGGCTGGTCTTGAGCACTGTCACTTGCGAGGAGTGATGCATAGGGACATTAAGGGGTCGAATCTTTTGGTGAATAATGAAGGGGTTTTGAAGGTGGCAGATTTTGGGTTGGCAAATTATGTCAATTCTGGGCACAGGCAACCTCTGACGAGTCGTGTTGTCACCTTGTGGTACCGGCCGCCAGAGCTTTTGCTCGGTTCGACAGATTATGATCCGTCTGTGGATCTTTGGAGTGTTGGCTGTGTGTTTGCGGAGCTGCTTGTTGGGAAGCCTATACTTCAGGGGAGAACAGAGGTATTAGACTTTCCAAAATGTTTGGATTTTTCCTCTCATGGTGCATGTTAGTGTAGTGAAGTTGATTACATTTTTATTAGAAAAAATTAATGGCAAACCTATAAGAATGAGCTCTATATGGTAAGTTTAAAATAACTTTGATAATGTATAAGAATGAAGAAATATGACAATGCCTCAACCCTCAAGGAAGCAACTGATATGAAAATGCTTGCCATGCCTCAACCCTCAAGGAAGCAACTGATATGAAAATGCTTGCCATGGGATGGATATTTGAGTTTCTATGTTAAGCTTATATCCAATTTGCAAACTATTTAAAATAGTATCAACTCAAAGAAATATTGGCAGCAAGGTGCACTAAGATTTCAGTTCAATAACTTTTGATATCCTCTCTTTCTTCCTAGGGTAAAGATTCCATTTCCTTTTTCAGAATACAGGTGCTTTATTTCCCTTTTATATACAAGCTTTTGGTATTTCAATTCTATTAGAAAGGTTTTCATAGATTAATGTGCACATCATTGGTCAATTCTTATGGTCCATGGCAATTAAAGAGTTGGATCTGATCTAATGTAAGTAATGTGCAGCTTTCAAACTGAACCCCAGGAATTAGGTCAGATTCTAGGCTGGCCATGTTAGCACTATGTTTGATTCGATACTCTTCTAAATTCATATTTGTTACGTATGCAGGTTGAACAACTGCACAAAATTTTCAAGCTCTGTGGCTCCCCACCTGACGAATACTGGAAAAAGTCTAAACTTCCTCATGCAACTTTATTTAAGCCAGAGCAACCATATGATAGTTGCCTTCGACAGTCCTTTAAAGATTTGCCAACGACCAGTGTACATCTGCTACAAACTCTTCTTTCTGTTGAACCATACAAACGTGGAACTGCAACATCTGCTCTATCATCAGAGGTAGTTTAATTTTGTATTTGTTGGAAACTCCTGAAATACCTTCTGTGGTTAATATGAAATACTCGGCCTACTTGGTTTAACAAGATGTTTCCTAATTTTGTAGATAATTACAAAAATGTGTTTTCATTTTATTTCTCATTTTCAAAGATTTGTATAGGAAACCATAAAAACAAGGATTTTGTTGTTTACATTGTTTCTTGGACAAATCTTTGAAACCAGAAAACATAGTGAAAATAAGGTGACTTTTTTTAAGTATTTGTGCAAACAGAAAATGAAAGTAGAAAATGTTTTTTAAACCAAACAGACCCTAATTGCTGTGAAAATAATGTCTATTGATTTCTCTTGCCCATTTTTTTGGACTCTTTCTAGTCCTTTGATGTATCGTCCTTAACATTTTCAGTATTTCAAAACAAAACCTTATGCATGTGACCCATCAAGCTTGCCAGTATACCCACCTAGCAAGGAAATCGATGCAAAACACAGGGATGAATCAAGGTGAGACCGATATTCACTGCTAATTTTATGCATAGCTGTTGGAAAATAAAGCTTTAGGTTGTCACATATTCAACTGATGATCTCTGGATTACCTCTTATCTGGTATGGTCAAAATAAGAGAATGTCTGCATGTGCATTTCACCTGGTTGAGTCTAGTGCCGTACTTGGATTTCATAAGCCAATCCATTAATGAACATTTGTTTTTGTTTGAAATATTTTCTATGGGTTATTATATTGAGATATATCTTTTAAGGCAAACCTTGGCACCAGAAGTGGAGCTAAAAAATAGTTATTGGGATAGCCAAACAATATGGTCTATGGAAATCCAAAAGAATGAACACATAAGCATGTTATAGAAAAGTCCTAATCTGTCAATATTTAGCATTCACAATAAAAGATAACAAGTCAACAAAATTTGAAGTAGCCAATAAATTTTCTTGTAGGTAGCCAACTATGTTTATCTTAACTAGCCTCAAATGTTTTAAGAAATGTCATAATATAGCTCTGCCCTTGGTTGGAACAATGGTAAGATTACTTCTTTTTGACTTAGAGGTCATAGGTTCAAATAATTGGCAGTCTGTCTGCTTGGAGGGGGTAAAGCAACATACTTCTACCCTCCCTAGACTCCACTAGGTTGAAAGCCTCGTGCACTAGGTTGCCTTTTTATATATCTATAAAGGATTTGAAATTGAAAAAATGCAGTGAACCGACAAGGTAAAGCAACATACTTCAACAGTCTTTGACAACATAAAACGAACAAAACCTATTCTTAGCAAATTCCATTTTCATAAGCAGTTCTTGCATATTGTTCGAGTTTTTTTAATGAAACCATATTGTGATGGATTTTCAGGAAAAAGATTAGTGGACGAGTTCGAGGAACTGCAACAAGAAAACCGTCAAGAAAGCCTCTGGGATTCAATAAACTAGCCCCAGCAGAGGTCTATCTTACTTTCTATCCTTGCATCTTTTGCATTTCTTATGTGCGTCTACACTCATTTACAGGAATGGTCCAATTACCTTAAACCAATTCTCACTTAAGATTGCTCGCTCTTACAGGGTTTGGCAAGTCAAACTCAGACTTCCCAGAAGGTCAATGGTAGATCTTTCCACATCCTTGAAGAAGAGAAGATTAAAATAGGTGACAAAGCACAAAAGTCATCCAGTGGTAAACCTGAAGATGCTTTCCATATGAAGAATGCATCGCAAGGAGATATTCCCCTTTCTGGACCATTACAAGTTTCAACATCAAGTGGCTTTGCATGGGCAAAAAGCCGTAAAGATGACACTTCATTTCGATCCCATTGTCGAACTATTTCAAGAGGACATATTTTCAATGCATTAGAACCTTCTACATTAAATACAAGAAATAATTTGGACACCACAAACCAGGAAAATAAGGAGTTTTGTGGGAGATACCCCAATTCTAGGGGCCATGACCTACTTGAAATTTCTAAGCTTTCAATGCAGAACCAGTGGAGTAAGTTTGATCGCCCAGACTCATTTGATGCTTCAGATGAGTACCACTCACAAGAATTGTCTACGGCCCTTTATCACAGAGAAGATTCAGTATCCAAGAGAAGTAACCTGGTAAGTTTGTAAGATGGAAATAATCTGTGTCCTTCCATTGACATAATAATTCTTATCATTACTATTTCTCAGACTTTTCAAGATCAAGGAGAAAAGGTTGAATTTTCTGGACCCCTACTATCTCAAATGCACACAGTTGATGAGCTCTTGGAAAGGCACGAGCGCCACATCCGGCGAACTGTCCGGAGATCATGGTTTCAGAGAGGTATAAAGGCATACCAAGCTCATGGTTACCTTTGAAAAGAAGCACTTGGTTGCACATTTCTGTTCTCTCTTTTCTCCCTCACTTTTGTGCTTATACTTGAAAATAACCGATGAAAATTAAACTGCACTATTCCAAAGCTAATCATTGGACGCACCATTAATGACCCCCTCCTCCTCCCCCCTTTCTTTCAAGAAGAATGTTAGCAAGGCATTTCTTGTTAAAATGTGAGCTCTCGATTGCAGGTAAGAAGCTAGGGAAGTAAATCAAAATGATACTAGAAGTCCTTCTGGGAAGGCCATCTTCTTTCCCCAAGCACATCGCTACAAGCAGAGAATGAACATCAGACTTATACAATGACACACTGTCTAGCAGCATGATCTGTCATATAGAAGCTAGGAAACTCAACGATTTGAGGAGAACACCACTTCCAGCTTTCAATTTACAGAAATTTGATGACCAATGCAGAGAAAAGAATAAAGGTTTGAGTTCCCTTTTTCGGTCAATTATAGATAAAAATTCGTTTCTGTATTATCTAAACTCCTCCCTCTTCCTGTCTTTGCTAATTGAATTGCTATCTACATGCAAGTTTCGTCAGGCAATTGTATATATTTCATCTGTCGTGGCTGACTTGAGAAATATAGTTACTCTAGTCACCATTATTCAATCCTTTTTTAGGCTTTTAATGAACCAGATATAGCAATTTATATATCTAACAGGCAATTTATCTAGGGAGCAAGGAGCCTGTTTATGCATCATACTTTATTCTCCCTACTACTTCTACTGCTTCATTTGTGGATCCACATTTCTAAATTCTTACTTTTCATCCTTGTTAGAATTTCTACTGCTTCATGCATATTCGTTGTAAAAAGTTCAACGATAACTTCCTATAAAATGTCATTGCACTCGTGTATGCAAGTTGTTGAACAAAAATATTCTGATTGCTGAGCTACTTTTTTCTGCTTTAGCTTTATGCAATAAGTACAAATATTTGAGGTACACCAAAATTTTATACATCCATCCTTGGATTTTCTTAATGAGTTCAAATTTGATATACTACCAGAGTGAGATTTTTTACACTATTATGCATTATGTATTTTCGCATCACGAAAACTATGGTTTTTTCGGTAGATATGATATTCAAACTCTGGTAATGGTTTAGATGTATATAATTGGATATATCATAAATAAGTGGTATATTGATAGGGAATCAAGATCAAATTTTATCGATAACCTACTCATGACTTGTATATATATTTAGAGGTCGATCATATATGTACTAATCATAATCATGGTTATCAAAATCGTGATTTAACTCGAAAAATCATACGATTTTATGATCCCACAGCATCTCCACGAGTTAAATCGTGAGTAGAATCGCAAATCGAGTAGAATTGATAGTAAACTCGATAGAATCGGGGTAGAATTTGACCAAACTCGGAGTTAAGCTATGAACTTCAGTTTTTTGTTATTTATAGGTTCATACAAAGAGGAGAAACGCTTGCATCAAAAGAAGATAAATGACTTAGTTTATGTGATGTACAACTTGAAACTGAAAAATAGACAAATTAGAAAAATTGTTGCTCGATCTTTCATTTGAAGATATGGAATCTGATGCTGTGTGGATAACAGAAGAGGAAGATGATATTTTTTATGAAGACAATGTCCAAGTTAAGCAACCTCTTGGTGAAAGAGGTAGTTGAAACAATATTGACTTGGTTAAAGGAAGTTTAACTGATCCAACTTTGGATACATTTGATATTGACAGTTTAGTTTTGAATGACAATGTTGACGATCACTTCTCAACTGAAGAATAACTTGAAGATGATGGCAGTGATGGTGATATTGGAGATGATTTAATTAGAGGATTGATGGACACATGAACTATTTCTATGTTTTTTAAATGTTTTTATTTTAAGAACTTATATGTTTTGTATTGTATGAATTTATATTTGATTGGGTGTGAACTATGTTAGTTTATTGAATTCTTGTTAAAGTTTGTTATTTTGATTTATTTTAGAGTTGAAATATTTAGTTATGATTTTATATATAGGAATGTTAATATATTTTTTATATTTAATAAATTCTTACGAATTTATGAGTCGATTCTACGAGTCGAGTTTATGAGACCTCTATGAATTTAATAAGCTTGATCATAATCAAACCCTTTAATGTAAAAGTTAATAATTAAATAATTATAAAACTTGTTATATTATGTTAAAACTAAATAGTGGCTTAATGGCAATAAGAGTGATCAAATTGTTAGAGAAATACTCCAAAGCATCAAAATATTTCACGCACCTACATATTGGGCCATCCTCTTAAGAAATATTTAGACAATTATAAAGTAATATTTTGGAAGTAATTATTTGCTCGACCAAAAGAAAGTAATATTTCAAAGATATTTGAATATTTTTTTTTGGTAATATTGAGTTTCATATTATGATATAGATATATTTATTGTCTCGTGTTATATCCTCATCATACTGTTGACCTGTTCTATTTCTATCTCATTGATGATTAAAATAGTGATAAAATGCATACATATGTATGATAAATTATAAATTATAAATTTTAATTATTAATTAATCAATAGTAATATAAAAGTTATCTGGCAAGTATATTGTTGTAAACTTCCTTACCCTATCATTGATTCTCAGGGATAATAAAAAAAATAAAAATTGTCTAACCTCCGCGTGTCAGTTTTCTGTGCAGTACGGACTCCCCTTTTCAGTTTTTTTTTTTCCCTTTCACCCTCAGTCTTTTATCCTGATAAGGATAAATTTATTTTCAACTCAACTTCTAGGTTAATTGAAATTATATTTTCTTTCGAATGATTTTAAGATTGCATATTCCTTTGATGAGCCAAAAATATTATTAAAGGAAATAATGAAAGAACCAATTAATTATCTTTAGCATTAGCTAAATTCAAGAGTTTTACCTAATGAGCTATTATGCCAATCTCTTAAATTACAACTTGCAAATATTTGAAACAATAGCATATATTATGACAATACGTGATGCAACATGAGATAGGAAGATTCAAAGTGAGATACAACGAGTCAAATGACAATATCAACCTAATTTTGATTTTGAAACAATTTCTTATGCAATGTATGAAATTTATTTTGTAAAATGCGTACTTGGTTAATAAAAACAATTTTAAAAATATGCATTACAATAATTATGTCTCAAAAAGAAAAACAAGATTATCATTTAAAAATAAATAGAATAAGACTGTAGAAAAAAAATTAAAACGCATACAACATTAAAATTTGAGTTTAATATTTATGCATTGTGAATATAAAAGATTTTACATTATCAACCAATCAAAGATAATTTTATGTATAACTTTAAAGATGATTAATGTAAAAGTCAATAAACTTATAGACATTTTTTAATTGACTTGTAAAAAAGAAATGGTTTGTAATTAGAAAATAATATAAAAACTCTTTACACAGTCGATAAACTAGTTATTCTCAAAATTTATGTATTTGCGGGTCATTGGAAAAGAAACACAACAATAATAGTGTGTTTAGATGGAGCAATTTAACAGGGAATTCATTTTTTTAAGGAATTTAAAATGATTCATGATAAAATAGCTTGTTTGGATTAAGTATTTGAAAGAAGATTTAATTTTTGATATTTTTATGAATCATTTTGATTGACTAAAACAATAAGATTTCAAATTCTCTCAAAAAATATAGAATTTGAAATTCTTTTTTCGGAAATGCTCATTCTAATTCACATTCTTACTCGCGACTCTTTTTCGCTTAACACTCACAACTACAGTGACCAAAGTTTTTACGACCGATATCGACATAAGTTGTTTTTCACTGACGTTGGCCGAGGTTTTTTCGGTCATAATTTTTTTGTATGATGTCAACCAAAGCTATTTTTTGCCGATATTGGCTAAGATTTTTTTTTAGATGATGTTAGTTATGGTTATTTTCTCACTGACGTTAGTCATGGAAATATTTGCTAACGTCGACCAAGGATTTTTTTGTCGTTGTCATCCAGGTTTTTTCAGTTGATGTTGACCAATGATTTTTTTGGTTGACATTGGCTAGATTTTTTCTACTGACATCGATCATGACTAACTTTTTAGTAGACACCTGTTAGGGTTTTTCAGCCAACCTCAACTAGGTTTTTTCAGCCAACATCAGCCAAAGTTATTTTTTAGCTAATATCAGCTAGGGTTATTTTTTAGCCGATGTTAGCTAGGGTGTTTTGGCTGATGTCAACTAGATTTTCTTAGCCGACGTCGGTTAGGATTTTTTTGCTGACATCAACTAGGGTTTTCTAGCTAACATCAGCCAGAGTTATTTCTTAACCACATTAGCTAGGTTTTTTTGTTGATGTTGGCTAGGGTTTTTTTTTGCTAACACCAGCTAAGTATTTTTGATCGACATTGGGCATGATTATTTTTAGTCGACATCGACTAAGTTCTTGCAGTCGACATCCATTAGAGTTTTTGCGGTCGACATCAGTCAAAGTTATTTTTTAGCCAACATCGGCTAAGGCTATTTTATAGCCGATGTTGGGTAATATTTTTTGTTCGACATTGGTCAGGGCTATTTTTTAGCCAACTTCGACTAGGGATTTTTTGGCCAACGTTGACCAATGATATTTTTCAGCCGACATCGAGTAAGGTCTATTGGTCGGGATCGACCAAGCTATTTTTTAGCCGATATTGGGAGATTTTTTTGTCAATGCCTGCTAGGATTTTTTAGTCCGATGTTGGCTAAAAATAGTCTTGGTCAATGTCTTTTAAAAAGACCCTAGTCGGTGTCAGCCAAACAAACCCTAGCCGACGTTGATAAAAAAATCTAGCCAACATCGACTGAAAAATAGACTCAACCAACATTAGTCAAAAAATAGCCTCGACTGACGTCGGCTAACAAATATTTTCAGCATACTTTGACAAAAAAAAAACCTTATTTGATGTCGACCAGAAAAATAGCCTTGGTTGATGTCGGTTTAAAAACATCACTGATTGTGGTCAGACAAAACAACCCTAGTTAAAATTATCAATATTTTTTATTTATAAATTATTAAAAATTGAAAATATTTTTTAATTAATATTTCAAAATTAGATTGTGTTTATTTTCTATAAAATTTAATATTAAAATTTCTTCTATTTAAAATATAAAATTAAAATTTTGCATATGAAGGAAATTGAATTACCCTATCCAAACAAAGAATTTAAAATGGAAGAAATTTAAATTGATTTATCCAAACAAAGTATTTAAAAAATGAAAAAAATTAAAATCAAAACAATTCAAATTCTAGTTATTTTAAATTCCTTAAAATTTTGAAATTCCTGATCCAAACACAAGGTAATAATTAAAAAAAAGAAGAAATATATTGATGTGAAAACAATACAATTAGTTTTTTTTTTTTTCCTTTTGTTTTTAAGTTGGCAATGCAAGATGCAATACAAGTTCTTTTTAAGAAAAAATATGGAAAGATACGTCTGAGGGAAGATCGCGTACAGCCCAACTAATTTGGTCTATATATAATTCTGGTTGTTAATCTTTTTAGTTGATTAAGTTTTTCTAATTTTAAAATTAATTAAACTTGATCCTTTTTTTCAATTTCTTCTATCTAAAATTTCAAGCTATCATACTTTTCTCCAAATTTTTCATAAACTGAGTCAACTAAATTATTTTAAACTAGATATAAAAAATTATTTTAAACTTCTTTCCTACTCAAAACTCACCAAGAAAAACATCAAATTCATCTAAAAAAAACTATCTAATTGTTCTCTTTTTAAAACCTAATCTCATATTAGAAAATCTTTCTAAAACATTCACAATTTCACTAAATCTCTAACTTCTAAATCTTTAAAACTATTTCATGGTTCAAATTCATTGTAAACCTTAGAAAATATAGATAGAAAATGAGATTTTGAGTGTTTTAAATAAAATCAAATTAATGAATAGACTAAATTTATTTAATTTGAAAATAAAAAAATAATTAGCTTAAAAAACTCAAAAATCTTAAATTACATATAAATTAAACTCTAAGCACCAAAAGCATAATTAAATCAAGCCAAAAGGAAAAGATGTGGAACTCCGTTGGAGTGGATGTTTGATTTCACTTACATTACATGTCACATAACTCTATCAGTATCAAATAGGATTTATCAAGGAAATTAATAATACAGGGATCCAAAGTTACTAAGAGTACGTTTGGATGGAGAATTTTAACTAAGGAAAGTAATTTATCAAATAATTTAAATTTCTTTAATCTAAAATTCATTGTTTGGATTTTTTTTATGAAGAATTTAAATTTTTGATATTTTAGAACAAAATTTCAAACGACTAAAAATCTGGAATTTTAATTTTCTTTTAAAAGGTGAGAAATTGAAATTCTCTTCTTGATTGAAAAACCTTTCAAAACGTTTGCGTATTTTCTTTATAACCTTCATCATTTCTTTCACCTGAAAGTTCCCGAAATCTCGTTCTCAAACTCGTGACTCTTTCCTCACATCGACAATCTTTTTCCTCAAGAAATATTGTCTGAGCTCGCGGAGCATCGATCGGGTGCGGGCGTAGGGAGACACATAGAACTGCACCTGTCAGTCAGGGGAGCATTCGTCGTTGCCCATCACATGGCAAAGGTGCTCACCGGCACGGAGGGTCTGGCCATGCCTTGCGTCGTTGACTGAATGTTGTGGTCGGGTGTGGTGGTGTACGCCGTTGTGCCCCGGTTCCTCTCCGACTCCCCATACCGTATCAATATTCTTCTCTTTGGAAGCACACCAACCATATCTTCTCTTCTCTTTACATTTATTTTCTTTCACCCTCACAATTTTAACTTTTTTATCCAAACACAAAATTTTAAAATATAAAAGAATTTCAATTGAAATATTTAAAATTCTTAGAATTTAAAATTTCTCGTTCAAACACACTGATAGAAAAACATAATGTGATTGTGTCCGAAAGGCATTCTCAATCCAAGGAGAAAAGTTAGAAACTATTGGGTTGATAATGCCCATTTGTCGTGCTGTAATTGGACTTAGATCTTCGATCCATCGCCAATCCTTCACGATAAGCTAGTCCTGGACCCAGGAACAATTAGACAAATAAATACCTGAGGTGCATTATAATAAAAGATCAATGAGATGAACAGTGTTGTGGAATTCATTTGGAACTTGAGATTGAAAGTTACAATTAAAAGCATATTGGCAGGGAGAAAAGAAATCCCCTTTACACTATTAAACTATGATTTTTTGTTCTTTTTACTACTCTTATTTTCTGTGCAAGAATTGAGCCCATGAATGGAGACTTTTGTAGTTCACTAGTTCTAGGGTGTTGCTAGGTGCACCCAGCAATTATGTTAACTTACATAATTGCCCCTTATAATAAAATTAATAAAAAATTAAAAAATTAAATTTTTTTAATAAAAAGAATTTTCCCCCTAACGTTCAAAATCTTCTTCCACGACCAAAAGCTTCTTCCTCTCCCCGCTTCCAGCTTCCAATTCTTCTTCTTCTCTGCGCGCGCGTCGTCCATTGTCGGCCGATTGAAGCTTTGAACCTGCGTTCTAGTCGCGTTCAGCCCTATAGGTTAGTGTTCTAACCTCATTTTTTCTCCTTTAATCGCTTATGATGGCCATAGGGTAGAAGACATGTTTGGTCTGCGCTGGGCTTGGTTGTGCGAGGTAGAAGACGAACCTTCTTCCATGGAAGGTTCGCTTCTTCCGCGTGTGTGAATGTGTTGTGGGAGGTCTGGCGGAAGATGGTTCTTCCGCGGATGGCAGCGGAAGAAGGTTCTTCCGCGTGATTCCGAGGAAGAACCATCTTCTACGAGAAGGAAATGGAACATCTTTGACACACGCGGAAGAAGGTTCTTCTGTGGGAACCCACGGAAGAAGCTTCTTCCGCGGGTGTCTAGGACGTTACATTTCCTTCTCGCGGAAGATGGTTCTTCCGCTGCCATCCGCGGAAGAAGCTTCTTCCATGGGAGTGCTCGGATGAAGGTTCTTCCGCCTGTTTCTGCGGAAGAAGGTTCTTCTGCGATAAGGATTTCTTTCCTGCGGAAGAACCTTCTTCCGCGAGTACCTGTTTTATTGAATTTTGCAATTTTTTTAAAAAAGTTATCCCTGAACCATGATTTTTTTCATATTATTATTTAGTTTGTGTTATTTAGTTGCTATTAAAAATTGCATTTATATGTAAATTGAAATTATATTTGGTGTGATTTATATATGCATTTGTATGTCTGAATTGAATTGCAATTTGGTGTGATTTGAGTAGGATGATTAAATGACTTTATACACTGCATAAATTTAGTGGATTTGCATAAATTATGTGGATTAGTTAGGATTGTTTTCCCGTGATGAATAAGAGGGTTAAGAAAAAAAGCTAAGTTGTGAATTAGATGTAGATATTGTATAAGGCAAATTTTTTATTAATGAAGAACACATGTTGTTTTGGTTGTTTATTGATCTTAGTCAAACATATTCTTCACCACCCATAGACCACATTCCACTATACACACCTCTTTCAAATATGGAGGATATTAAAAGAAATGAGTCTTTTTAGGTCAAGGACAATGACACTTCTCCTAATCAATATAGGAGATTAAAAAAATTAAAACACATTACCTTCCTTTCATGAAGACTTTGTAACTAATTATAATCAACTTGATGGTCGCATCTTTGAGAAGGTTCAATTGGTTAAACTTGTTTAAAAGCAAGACAAGCTCATTAAGATCCAATACCAAATAATCTAGTTAGCTATAAGAAGCGTAATAAGTGAATATGACAATAAGAATTGTGCATGCCTATGTCAATTGTATTATCAAGACTTTTAAGTCATCGGTCAACTATCCTTCTTGTTGAGAATAATACTACCATGTAAATTAACTCCCAGCCCAACACCATTCATATTGAGATTCCTTATGATGTTTTTGGTTCTGCAGAACTTGGAATTGCTTCAAGGTATGAACAAATTTGATGACATTAGGGACCATTTTTAACTCCTAACATTTGAGTCCATGCTCCTGTACAATGGTGCATATGTGTCCTGTATATGTAATGCTTTCCTACTAACTATCAAAAAGAAAACCTTGAGAGAGTTTTAATCATTTTCACTAGGGTCCATCGATAGGTAGACAAACTTGAAGTGAAAATTGATGAACCGTTTTTTTTTTCTACAAGCAAGTCATATCTCATTAGATGTGAGTATTGTGATGATTAGAAAAAAACCTAATGATCCATTAAATAATTACATTGTTAGATTCACTGGAGAAACCCTACAAGTACGCAACCTCATTAGTGCCTCGAGTCAAACTCTACCTCATCAAAGATGGTGAGTTGCCTAGAACCTGTTTCAATAGATCATTGGATTTAATGCCTTGAGTCAAACTCTACATCATGAAAGAGGAAAGCTGAGATTATGGAAGAACTTCTCACTTGATATGCAAATTTCAAATATGAATTAAAATAACTCCAACTTAAAGACCATCTAGAAAAATTGGAAAAGACAAGATGGGGTCAGATTGTCGTGTACGTTCGACCTGAGCGGGTTATTCGACAATTTGGCTACATTCCGACCGTCCCTCCGCCGTCGGTTAGTGATTCTTTGACGGATGATGACATAGACGACCAGTGGCTCCATTTTTCAGACCATTTGGTAGGTGCGGGGGAGATCTGTGTAGTTCTTGGGCAGGTGGCGCCAGACTACATGGACTGGTTCTTTCGGATATCCCACCCGTTTGTGACGCCTACCGAAGAGACTGCTGAGCCGAGACATCATCCTCTCCCTCATGTTGAGGAGTTCGTCAAGCCACCTATCCCTGAGGTTTCAGTCGCGTCTGATCTCCCTACGCATTCAGTGGTAAGCATAACTTGTGTAGTTTTGATAATTGAAATTTTTTTTAAATTTGATACTGAGTTTGTTATTTTCACTGAGACAGGTTGACTGCCAAGGATGTGCAGCGATTGCTGAGGAATTGGAGCGGGTCATCAACCTCAAGATGGTCACTGAAGGCACTGACTTATATGATATCATGGCTCGTTGTCTGAGGATAGCTAGAGGTGATGCCGCAGATAAGAGTCTTAGGCCGCGATAGAGACACCGCATAAATTAGGATTTATCTTTTTATTGTATTTGTTTATGTATTTAAATTTTAGTATTTCTTTATGTATGTGATAAAACACATTGACTTACATCATGTATCTATTTGTTTATGTATTTAAATTATCTTTTTACTTAAATTGTTAATTTTAGTATTTGTTTATGTATGTGATAAATATATTCTTTCAAATTTAAATATAAAACACACACATGAGTCACTTTTATAATGGTATTTGAATATATAAAATAAAGAACATAAAATAATTTAAGAAGGAGATTTTTTCCCGCTTTGTAATTTAAATAAATGGTTAAAAAATATATATACTTACAGTAAAGAAAATGAAAAGAACTTATTGTATATATTAAAATTAAACGTAAATTGATGGTAAAAAATAAGTTTGAAATTTTTATTTATACTATAATTATTATATAATTTAAACAGCAATTCTTTAATTTATAATTGTTCCTTTCTAATTAGAAAAAAATATAAAAGAGACTCAAAATTTATAAATATATAATAAGTTGTATCAAATAGAATTGAGTTCAGCATTTTGTAACTAATGAAAAACCTTTTTTCTCTTTGTCAATCCGTATAAATCTGCGCCACTAACAAACATGGCTAAGTATCCATGTTCGGGCTTTTTTTATAAGGTAGAATATTTATTTATGAAACTATTTACATTTATTTATATTCGGAATATAATTCCAAAACATTTCAACGTCAAATAAAATTATCAGTTAATTTTTAAAAAAATAGTAAAGTAATTATAAAAATTTACTCATCAAAGTTAGAAAAAACAATAAATTACAACCAAGGACATTAAGCATCTATTTTTCATACATACTACACATTACAAATAGGTCACAAACATAACAAATTGACACACTAACACATTACATTGACTTGAACATCATGGACACAAATTTAATTTGCACGAAACACCACAACATTTAACTAGCATTCAATCATGCAAGGACGTAACCACCTCGTCCTCATTTTCCACAATCACTTTACTAAAGAGAGCCATAATTTCTATTGGCACAAATTGTTTCCATTAATTGGACTCTACCAACACTTTTAGCACGTCGTCGTTAGATTTCAGCTCAATAATTTCAAATTTTAAAACTTTGTCAAAATACTCCAAATGAGCAGGTTGTCAATAAAACAAACGCATTACAACTTGGGATTCATGAATCCCATGAGGAGGATTCCCTTTAGGTGCTACTTGCTTGATCAAATCCTTCAGTTCATCTATGGTACATCCTTTTGGAATATCAAATTTTTTGGGATTTATTCTTGTGAACGTGTAACCCACAAAGTTTTTTTGGCGTGGCATGTTCCACCTTCCGTTGTAATACAGAACCGCATCATGAGTAGGGATGCTGGGGCGTTCAAGTAAGTTTAAAATTGCATCCGGTGTTCTACCAACGGTGCATAACAACTCAATCGGTCCAACACATGAAAATTGATCATTACACATTAACATGGTGTTCACATCCATGTCATGTTTCAATTGCATACATTGGAAGTGAATGTTGTTACTTGTATCTTTGAGCGGTCGCCGATAATGAATTTCATTCACAACTTGATTGTTGTTTAGCTGAAGGGTGTTGTGTATTCTGCTTTTAAGAGTTGAAAAATCGCACAGGTTTTGTTCTCGCATGGGCACTGGAGTAGAACTTTGAAAATAAACCCCACACTCGTTGTGAATGACGGCTCCATTTGGAAAAATGAATGTCAACCTTGAGTTGACAATCGTCTGAGACGAACTTTCTCCTAAGAATACCATTGTTTATCGAAATTTCTTTTCACAGACTTTGAATAGCACTTGCTCTTCAGTACCATGGACATGCCCATGTCTCATTTATATACATGGCCGAGGCAGGTGCATGGCTTCACTTTTAACAGACCCGTGACTATTTTCTGTTTTTAAGTGTACAAGTAAAGCAACGTCGTGTCACGTCCTTCAATGTCGTGTCACGTCAGTAATTGTCATGTCATGTGAAACAATGTCGACTCACACTAGTAATTCTGGTTTCACGTCATTTCTTTTAAATGGACAAACTTCTGAATTTGTTCACGCAACAATTCATTACTATTTCAATACTAATTAATTACATAAACAAAAATCCAATTGTAAATATTGACTCACGCCAGTAATCTGCTTAGGTCTACGTGCATTGTTTTAATTGTCATTAGGCTTAAATACTGCTGCATTCTACCTATGTATGGAGTTGGCCACTGTTTTGCCTCCGGATACGAATTGCTTGACCACAACAATGCCATAGGCGGTAAGGGACAACGATCTTTCAGATAAACCTGTTGTAAGTGAAATTACAATAATAAGTTAAAAGAACAAACCAATGTATTCAATAATTGAAAATATTTTAGTAAACAAATGTTCAATGGACTTTAACAAAATGAATGCCAAACACATGACCGACACATATGATGCGGTGCGTAGAAGAATCGGCCGGTGGTCGATTTCTGAGAGGGAAAAATGTGAAGCTTTGTGGTCGTGACAAAGATACAAGGATTACATTATATCTTGACGCAATTACATATCTCATATCCGTTATATCCATCCACTTGTCCACACTAACCTAAATCACCAAAAAAATACACATGTCACTCATGTTAACATTATTTGTATAAATAAAAAGCATAAAACACATACCTTGGATAACCCATCCACGTGTAGGGACAACCTCAGCTATTCGAATCTCTCCGTGCCACCAAAGATCTTTATGTAGTCTTGCAACCATTTGCCAAGTTCTTTAATCAATTCGTTACGCATCACGGCCCAAGACTCTTCTCCCATACCTAACAAAGCGGAAACTGGTCGATATCCATAGTTACCATCCGCTTTCACATCAACAACGTCCTTAATGAAACCCTGCATAAATGGCGCAAATTGATCCAACATCGGGATCATCCTTGCTACCTTCGGTGGTTCAAAAGATGATGCACTGGGCCTGACTGAGGTGTTGCTGTTTTGAACCGAATGATAAGCATCAACATACTCCCAATAAGACGGATCATGCTTTGTCGATCTTTCGCTTCTTTTCAACACTTTCTTCGAGGCACCTTTCGTCTTAACCTTTGATGGAGGAGGACACATAGAGGTCTCATCGAGAAACACGAATTCTCGGAGTTTACTCTTGAAAGTAACTTTCCCACAAACATCAAGTTCATCGAATCTTTTACATATTCTATCGATCTCTTCCTTGATGCTGACTTCGGCCTCACATAACCCTTGGTCTGAAAAACTAAGTCTCCTCCAATACATATGGACTGCATCAAGTGGGATTCTGCCACCATCTTACCTTTGTAGCTCGCATGCACATGAAAGACCTAGCGTGGTTCTCAAGACACAACCACAAGAAGACAGATTCTCTCTGAAATGACGTACGCGATCAAACTCAATCGAAATTTAATTTAAAGCGTACCTTGAGACCATTCCCAGAAGCCTCTTGTATAAGGTTTTCTTAAAAACATGACCAACGACATGCGTACTTGTTTCGAATGATGCTCTAATTTCAGTGTGCTGCAGCGTGATCATGTTGTTCATTGAATCTCAAACACTACATAGGTCTCCAACGTTATTCTGTAATATCCTTTTCAGAGACCAATGAGCAGATTCAACCCTACATTTAAAACACACAACAAACAACACAAATTAATAACAATCATTTATACTAAAACAATCATTTAAAGAAACTTGACAAAAATAATAAAACATGTAAATACCTATTTGTTGTTGTGTTGCCTAGGTGCATCACCTTATTCGTCCAGGCCGTGATAAATTTCTCCTTGTGTGGGACAATCCATGTCTCGCATACGTAGTCAACGAACATTGGCCACGGGGAACACGCTACTTGAAACCTTTGAAGGTGCTCAGGGAACTCCTGTTCCGAAGGACAATCTACCAGATTACCCCAGCTATCCATTACGTAGTCCCACGCATTCTTCTGACCAATAAGCGATTTGCACTTTGCCTTCACACTCTTGTCTATGTGAAACCTGCACAACAAATTCGTACACTCCAGAAACACAACTTTCACAGCATCCATCAGGGCTAGGTCTCTGTCCGTGACAATAACAACAGGGAGGCGATCGTTTCTTAAAAAAAGGCCTCGAAAGCGTTCCAATGCCCATACAAGATTGTTCATGCGCTCACCCTCCAGATATGCAAACCCAGCAAAGAAAGTCATCCCGGTTGGTGTCACCCCCACAAAGTCAAGCAATGGGAGTCTGTACCTATTTGTTTTGTAGGTACTGTCTATCAAAAAAACAAGATGACACACATTACATAACTTAACTACATATGGGTGACACCAAAACAAATCACGCACCACATCTTCATCCTTCAATCTATGCCAATGAATGTATTGATCATGTTCAAGGAGCCTCATTAGGTGTTGCATTTCAGTGTCATCTCCTCTGATTGAAGAACGATATGCACTTCTTGCATTGTAGATTTATTTGATCGTGGTGCAACTGTTGGTGTTGTGCTCCTTCAACATCAGCAGGATGTTTCTTGGTTTCACATTCGACTTCGTCATATTAGCAATGATGTTCTTCTCGTCATTTGTCAATCTCCCAGCATATGGATGTCCAACTAAGGTCTTCGTCAATTCGTGGTTGTGAATCCCACATATCAGCTTCACCGACCAACCTTCACCTCCATGCACTGGTTTCCCACGAATCTTGAAGGGACAACCACATTTCCTAGTGTCTGTATCTCTTCTAACAAATTCTTTCTTCCTACACTTGTACTTACCGCTCCTTTCACACCCAATTAACACAAATGAAGTTCTTCCTCTACTACCAGTGTATGTATTAGACCTCATAATTACTGTAACAAAACCGTTTTCATGGGCAACCGTTCGAGCCCACTGCAAAACGTCCTCTCGAGTTGCAAACACCTACGACAGAACCCTGACATATTAATTTTTACAAAAAGCATAAATTAAACCTAAAGACTGAAACTGATCAAGATGATTACCTGAGAAGTATTAAAAGCGTCTGAATAATCAACATGTCCTTCATTCACACCACAATCTTGTTCATCTTTAAAATCCATATCAACTTCTTCGGACATCGTACTATAATATGTCCATTGATCTTCATCCATCTTAATTCAAACTATAACTATCACCTAATTCAACATTCAACTAAATAATTTGAACAATAAAACAACCCAAAAAAATTTACAAACTATGAATATCCAACTAATTCAACATCTCACAACCTCACACAAATATTTAATCTACATCTACATGAAGTGTTAATTTAACAACAACCAAATTCAATTTTTAATTACCTAATTTCAAAATTATAACCTACAAACTTCATTTAACCAAAAAATATTTCAACCTAGGCAAATAAATCAACACTTCAACCAAGTAATATAATTTTATGTTCCACATTTATTACACATAGAATTAACTCAAATAAAACACAAAATAATTTTAAAACTAACAAAATCATAAAACTAATTCATCCACGAAAGAACCTTCTTCCGCAGTTGATTTTCAACTGCGGAAGAAGGTTCTTCCGTGGAAAGACACGGAAGAAGTTCTTCCGCAAGAGTGTACGAAAGAAGGTTCTTCCGCGAGCATTCCACGGAAGACACTTCTTCCGCAATTGAAATTGCAACGGCGGAAGAAGGTTCTTCCGTGGAATGCTCGCAGAAGAACTTCTTCCGCCGTTGTAATTTCAACTGCGGAAGAAGTGTCTTCCATGGAATGCTCGTGGAAGAACTTCCTCATTTGCTTCAAATCAGACACTTACCCAAAATAAACAATGATACACACAAACGCTATAAAATATGTACCTTAGTTGACAAATATCACACCAAAGCAGAGCTCTCTAACTTCACCACACACCAAACTCTCTCAAAGCTCCAGATATTGCACAACACAAGCACGAAGAAACAAAGAAACTAACGATGTAACGAAAAAAAATAAAAAGCGCCTTTTTATAAAAGAAAAACGTTCAGGGGTATTTTGGGGTTTTTCAAAAATTGCTGGGTGCACCAGCAATGTTGCTGGGTGCCCCTAGCAATTCCCCTAGTTCTACCTATTTGTAATCAACAAGCATCAGACCCCGAGTTGGGTCATGTTTGATCGAGTCCAACATATGCAAGCTTCATATGCAACTCAATTAAATTGAGTTTTTTTTTTCCTTTTTTTTTAAAGCTCAATTAGATTGACTTTAACTTTGTTTAATTCGATATGACCTGTTAACCGATGTAAAGCAACTTTTTTTAATTGTATCAAGTTGAGTTTATCTGATTAATCTAAAGTGTATTCAACCCTAGTCACATGCTTCGAACATAATTGAATATTTGGATTAATTCAATAATAATATTTGAACTTTTTTTTATATTTTTCCTCATTTTCCTTTTAAAGGTAAGAAGGAAGAGGAGTACGAACTTTTATCTCCTTTGTTACCGAAAAAAGGAATACGCCGATTATTGTTAAAGAAAGAAGTGTAAGAGAGATATATATTATTTTGATAATAGAAATTTTAAAAAGAGAATTGTGCCCCATTCAAAGAAGAGAAAGCCTTTATTTATAGAGAATACTTGTAAACTTACAAAAAAAAAATACAACCTTATTTCTATTTATAAGACCAAAATTTAAAAGTAAAATTTATTTATTTTTATAAGACACGGTCCATAATATTTTTTACATTAATATTTTTTTAGATTAAAATACACAATTAATAGAAGAGAGAGAAATATTTTTTTATCATTCAAAAATAAAAAGAAAACAAAAAACACAAACGAACAACTACAATCTAGGAAAAGCTACACCCTAATTCTTGATAAATTAGATAATTAAATATTATAAATGGAAACATAATTAATAATATTTTACTTCATCTTAAAGAAATAAGTGGAGGTTTGATGTTGAGATTGTTAGAACTTAGAAGGGAGATCTTGTCTAACTCTTCCATCAAATTCTTGGAATTGAGACAATCTTTGCTACATGTGCAAGTGTTTTAAAATTTAATTCTTCCTAACACCAGCATGCCTTTGTTTTAAGCTTGTCTTGGACTCTTGGTGCTCCAAACAGATAATCACTGAATGTACAAGCTGATTGCAATTTCATCATTGTCAATAAAAATAGGGTAGTTAACGAGGCAAAGTCAATGAAAGAGGACATTGATTTTGGACAAGTTCGGATGAGAATGTTTCTATGTCGAGTACAAAGACAATTGGGTACTAGCAAAACCGTGAATGATTGTGTTTTCTTTCTAGATGACGATTTTAATATGGGGTGCATCACCGTGATGATGAAAGTGTGGGAGGGACCACTACCATAGGAATTGGCAAACTGGTAAGATATGATTATAAGGTCTAGGAGCTCCTATATTTTGTGGGATTTTGGACTTAATTTTACACCTTAATGCGAAAATTGTAAGTAAATTGAGTATATACTCTTTCTATTCTAATTATAACACCTAATATATATATTTTTTATTTTAATTTCTTTATATAAAAAAAGAAAAAAATTATGGAAATTTTGGACTTTATTTTAATTTATATTTATGAGCATTTATTAGAAAGAGATATAAGATTGACTTAATGATGAAAAGAGAAAAAAAAAAAAAGAATTTATAAATTTTAACTTTTCCGTTAAAAAAAACTAACAATTAATAATTAATTTGCCGATAAAATTTATCAAAAAAGTATCATAATGATCTCGAAAACCCTAAGCCTCGATCCAATATTTGAATTTTATGGTGGTAGAGTAGATTATACTCTCGTATTTCATGTGTTTGTTTCGGAGTTTTATCCTATACCTCTATATTTTTTCTCTCTATAGGAAACCCTTTAAATATCATCCAATTTGTTAATACCAACGAAGCATATACCTGACACTTGACTGGATTTTTTTTTTTTTCAAAACGTCCATGCTTTTAATTATATAGGTATGATTTTTAAAATATTTATTATAAAATTTAACAAATTTATCACAGACAACAATTTGTAATTAAAAAATAATATTAAAAATTACATTATTAGTGCATTTCGGAGTAAAAAAATCATTAAAAGTCATGGGCTAGGCACGTACTTCACTGCTATTAATGGACGGATGACTTTCAGAGAGAAGGGGTCACAATGTAACAAATACCAAATATTTAAGGAGTTTCTTGTAGAACAAAAAGATATGGAAGAATATCGGGCAAAATCCGAACCAAATACAAAGTGCAGGTGTAATTTATTTTATTACTTTTATGCAATTTCCCCATAATATCTAACTGATGTTACTATCTAAGTGGTCCTATTCAAACTTAGATATGAGGGAGAATATATCATAATATTCAATTTTCTTCAACTAAATTAAGCGATGTTCTAAATTAAGTGTTTGTTTGTTTGGTTTAAAATTTAATACAATTAATTTTGAATAATTAATATGGTTAGAACATGCTGAATTAATAATATGGTTAGAACATCCTTCTAAATTAATCTTAGTTATTAATGTTATATTGGAATGTACGTCGCAGTGTGACATTGATTTTAGATTGCAACCAAACAGTCATCACGTGTGTTTGTTGTCGTTCTGGATCGGGTTTTGTACTCTGGTTTATCTAAAGCAAAAGGTGGCTACAATTACAAAACAAAGAGATTTTAAACCAATGCAATTAAATTATGAAACTTAACCAATAAAGCAATATTAATAATTTGGCACGTGTCTATTTATCTATTTTAAGAGATATCTTCTAGCATAAATAATAAAAAAAAAACGCTAATCCTCCTACCTGTAATCATTGAAGAAAATCCATATACAGTAGAGGATCTTGAGGCCAGATTATAATGTTAAATATCTATTTGATTGGACCATACTCCTACTACATTTTACCTTGAGGACTTCAGCTTTTGTGTGAAAGTTTCTCCACCATTGAAGAATGTGTAAATTAACGAAATGACAAATAAAATAACACCGGACAAATAATTAAATCACGACGAAAACTTTATGTATGGTATGTTATTTGATGGTCAACATATAATATAAGTATGTACTAATGTACTGAATACATAATTTAAATTTTATTATAATACCATTTGTAATATATAAAAATATAAAATAAGATTTTAAATTTTTTTAAATTATTTTATTATTTAATATAAAATTTATTATCATAATTTACTAATATTTATAATTTAATAATATTACAATATTTTAAAGTATTATTTTAAACTTATTGTTATACAAAATTATAATTTATTAATTATATTGATTTATTTTTTATTATATCTTATAAGTAACATATTATAAATTAAAAAAACAATTTAAAATAAATTAATGAAATACATAAGTAAACTAATAATAATTTATCATATATTATAACTAAAAATATTTCACAATGTTATTAAAAATATAAAATTTTATTAAGATGATTTTTTATAATATGTAAATTCAAGTTTTCTTAATTATTAAATATTGAAGAGCAAGCTTTCTTGATTCAAGCTTGATATCGGAGCTTCAAAAACCGGCTTCAGCGAAAACGTGACTCACTACGGGATCGTCCAAGATTGACAAGATTAAATGCTGAAGCTCTACTATGATAGACGAAACAGAAAACGGTTTTTGCTATTGGTTTTTGTGGTGGGGGTAAAAGTGGAAGTTATTGGGGGTGGCGACACTAGTTGGCTTGAGAGCGCTTTTGCGATCATGAGAGAGTTCAAGACGGGAGGGTCGTGGTCGTCAAAGGCGTGGTTGTGCGACGATGGAGCACAGTCGAGGGAGATGAAGAGGCAGAGGTTGAGGGCCTTGAACTGGAGGTGTGGGGAGTATGCACAGTTTCGAGCGCGGGAGCAGGCGTCGTGGAGGAGGGCGGAGATAGCGTGAAGCGACATTGTTTGGGGGTGGTTGCAATGCCGAGCAAGGGAGACGACCTCGTTGAGGACGCACGCGGCGTTAGGGGTTAGGCATTGGCGCGTGACTACCACGAGCATCGACATGGGGAGTGAGGCTGAGAGATAGTATTATATTTTTATTGTTAGATAAGGAGTGAATAGGTAATTTAGTCCCTGAGATTGTACCAATTTTGTATATTAGTCTTTAACTTAATATTAAATTCAAAATAGTCCCTATCTTTACATAAGTGTTGCAAAATAGTCCTTTCGTTAAATTTTAAAGTAACGTCGTTAGTGAGGTCAATTTTAGTGCCACGTGGACTATCCAACATGGCACTAAAGGATGACGTGGCATGACACGTGAACATGCCTCCTAAAAGATGTCACGTCATTTGATGATAACAAAATGAGTAAATAGACAATTTAGTCCCTGACTTTATATCCCTGTTGCATATTAGTCCCTAACTTAATGAAAAATTCAAAATAGTCCATATCTTTTGCATAAGTGTTACAAAAATAGTCCTTAACTTAAAAGATGCCAGAAATCATGCTTAAAGTGTCCATGCATTGCAAAGGTTGTGCCTTGCACGATTTCTGGCGGCGTAGATTCCTCCTTGGATTCCTTATCATCTTTTGATTCCTCTA